>NC_084546.1:792500-1082500 GCF_024500275.1 Phycodurus eques | reverse complement strand
GCAAGACAGCCAATGAAAAGACCCGCCACTTCTTACCCAGAAGAGCACGTTGAGCGCGCAGAGGAAAAGGCGCACGCATCTCACGGCGTCCTGTCTCGCCATCGCTCGGTTCGGGCCTCAAATGCTTCGGACCAGCACGGCCTCATTCTGAGCTGAGCCGGGCCGGGCCGGGCCGGGCCGGACCGGGCCGGGCCGCTACCGAGTCGTGTGCATGCAGGCAGTTGTCTTAGAAGGGTGGGGGGGAAAAGACGACCAACAGGTGCTGCCTGCTCAATGCGAACTTGGATGGTGTCGCGCTCGCACGCACACGCTCTTGAAATAGGCACGCCATGACGTCACACTCGTCATACTCGGCAGGATGTCTGTTCCCGGCGGAGGTCGGGGGCAGGAATGTGACCCGAAGTTGCTTCTCCTCACGAGTTTACGATCAAATTATCATAAAACAGAGCCAATGATTGCTATAAGGATTCTCAAAACACTCGTATCAAAAAGCATCAATTAATTCATCAAATACATATGTTAAATGTACATGTCAACTTGTTTATCTTACTGTTTTTTTGTTTGTTTTTAAATGATTTCTCAATAAATCTCCTTATCCAACGAGTCATTTTAGTGAAAAGCAACGCAAATAATATTCCACTTGGTAACAGATGGGGGCAGCAAAGCGCACCACTGTGTGGAAGCTGCCGGATTGTACGAGCCGAAGAAGAAACCCACCCTTTCTCCTGTGTCCACCCTAAAACGCAGACATCATGGTGAGTTTCCAATTGATTTACTCTCTTGTTGAACCTTAAAAGCACAATTAAAGCGAACGGGAACTCTGCCGTTGAACGTCCAAAACAAGCATACGGACGCCCTCTTTTGGAAGATGACATCGCATTAGCGTCTTTGGCTCCGTTAGCTGGCGATGCTAACCGGCGAGCACATGGGCGTTATTAGTAGCTAAGTTGATGCTAGCGTGGTCAGATCCTCAACGTATTGAAATGTCCTTTAAACGCCCAGCAGTTCGTATCTGCAAATGATATAAATTGATGCGTTTTATTGTCTGGTTTGTGCGCCTTTCTTAGCACTTAGCTTGTTTGCATCCTCGGCTAAACGTGGCTGTCAGCGCTTCATCAAAGGACTATAACGTAGATTAAATGTGGGGAAATTGATAAACAACACAGTTAGACTATGTACTTTTTTGGAAGATTAGCGTTTTGTATTTTATTGTAGTTTATTTTTCTTGGGCAGCAACTTTTTGTTGTTAGTTTGTCTCGAAGCTTCTAGTAGGCACTCGGATGAACGATGCTGCGTTCAGCGGTCCTCGGAATTATGGGTTTTAATCCGTTTTTGAGATTTAGTTTTCGTTTATTCCTTTGTGTATTTTGTTGTTGTCCGCCCTCCCTTATTTAATTTTTTTGTGTTTTTTAATTTTTTTTCGAGAAGAGAAACTAATTATGATTCAGTTACTGGTTTGGTCTGTAACTTGGCAGAAAATAAGCAAAAATGTGAATCATCCTTCTTTTTCCAAAATAAAATCAGACGTTTGGAAATGTCTTATTTGATTAAAATGGAGAAATACAGAAATTCAAAGGATTTGGAAAATTTTAAATTAAACACGTTTTCTAAACGATTAATTGATTATCGAAATAGTTGTTGAATAAATGTGTCACCTCTTAATTTGATGTACAATTTGGTAAATTCTTCATGTGAAATTGTGTGAAAACAAGATGATGATGATGTGGTGTCCGCAGGCGTCCCTGTCAATGGCCCCCGTCAGCATCTTCAAACATGGAGCCGATGAAGAAAAAGCTGAAACTGCTCGTCTGGTGCGCGTGTTTGTACTTGATCTCTAAATTGAAGAAATAGTGTCATTGTCACGCTTACAAGTGTCCCCGCGTTGTCCCCGCAGTCGTCTTTTGTGGGCGCCATCGCCATTGGAGACTTGGTGAAAAGCACCCTGGGCCCCAAGGGCATGGTGAGTGTCTTTGTTTTGCAGCTTAATGCTAACATATAATGCGAAAGGCCATTCTGCTATTGGAAATTAGCATGGATGTTATAGTAATTGTAAACCTTCAAACAACTTCTACTTTAACACACACACAGCATACAACAATACTCACAGACGAATATTCTCTCTGCTGTGTGCGTGTGTGTGTTGCGTTTTTCAGGACAAGATCCTGCTGGGTGGCGGCAAAAGCGGCGTAGTGACGGTGACCAACGACGGCGCCACCATCCTGAAGGCCATCGGCGTCGACAACCCTGCTGCAAAAGTTCTGGTTGGTGAGTAAAGAGGCCTGGTTGGGGGGTGAAGTGTGTGCGTCCGCAGAGAGATGACACGTGCGCGTGTGTGTGTGTTCGCAGACATGTCAAAGGTTCAAGACGACGAAGTCGGTGACGGAACCACGTCCGTCACTGTTCTGGCGGCCGAGCTTCTGCGGGTAAGAAGAGGCTGCTAAATTTAACCCTCAAGTACTTTATTTACAGTAAATCAAGACATTGAAGGAAAAGAATAAAAACTAAAGAGACAGAAACTGGTAAATGAAAAATTTACCAGTTTTAGGGAAAAACGGGAGAAATAATGCAACAAAAAAAATTGTAGCCGTAGAGGGCTGTATTTCTTTTCCCAGCAGTGCGACACTCTTCCTGTTTACGTGGCGCACAATGTCACCACTTCCCGGAGATGGCTCACGCGCGGCTCTCTTTGATTGACAGGAGGCGGAGCTTCTGATCGCCAAGAAGATCCACCCGCAGACCATCATCTCGGGCTGGAGGAAGTCCACGCAGGCGGCCAGAGATGCGCTGAGGGAGGCGGCCGTGGATCACAGGTGCTCTGCTCTGATGGGCTCGTGAATGTGTCGCTATTTGCGTGGCTTTGGGACCAAGCCTTAACAGTGATTTTCTTTTTTTTTTTTTTCTACATTGCCGATCCGGCTGTCTCCATAGCAATGACCCGGCCCGCTTCCAGGAGGACCTCCTGAACATTGCGCGCACCACGCTGTCCTCCAAGCTGCTGACCCACCACAAGGATTACTTTTCCCAGCTGGCCGTGGCCGCCGTCATGAGGCTGAAGGGCTCGGGCAACCTGGAGGCCATCCACGTCATCAAGAAGCTCGGCGGCAGCCTCACCGATTCCTACCTGGACGAAGGTCAGTGCGCCAGACCCGAGCTCAGTTGAGGGCAGAGGCGGCAAAAGTATCGGGTGTTTAATAAATAATAATAAAAAGACAAAAGTACTTGCACTCAGAATAAGGCAGTGGGAAAAGTAGATTAAGTACCTTTCAGAGTCTGTACTTTTTTTTTTTTTTTACTTTTCCAGAGTTGCCAGACCCCAAAAAAAAAAGCCATTCAGAAACAGTTTTCATTTTTTGCTTTTTGTATTCGTGATGGTATATTTTTTTTTATCTCTTTGCATGCGGTTATTTTCCATTTTTTAATGAATGTTCTACATTAACTCATTCAGTAGCATTGGCACAGGCATATGTTTTTTTATCCTCTGCGAAGAACGACTAATATTACTGCATCTGATGAAGACTAACTTCTATTATACTGCCCCCTGGTGGGCAACGTGTGCACACAAGGAGAAGCAAATATTAAATACAATCTTATTGGAGCAAAAAGTTTTTGTTTCCATTTTATGTAATTGTCATTCCTGCATGTTTTTACAAAGTACAACTTTATAGTGTGCTATTTAAAAAAATTAAAAATACATTTTAGTTTTTCTGGTTGGAGGCTGGAAGGGATTGTCATTTCCCGTCATTTCAATGGAAAAACTGATTTGAGATGCAAGTGTTTTGAATCGTGTAGTGTAGTCACAGAACCGATGAAACTCGCCTGTGCTGTGGTGGTTCAGGCTTCCTGCTGGACAAGAAGATCGGCGTGAACCAACCCAAGAGGCTGGAAAACGCCAACATCCTCATCGCCAACACGGGCATGGACACGGACAAGATCAAGGTGGGTGAGGCTGCGCTCGGCGGACGTTGGCCATGAAGAAGAAGGAGGGTTGTTTATTTTGACTTTTTTGTTCCCTGCAGATCTTCGGCTCGAGGGTGCGCGTGGACTCCATGGCCAAGGTGGCCGAGATCGAGCTGGCCGAAAAGGAGAAGATGAAGGAGAAGGTTGAGCGCATCCTCAAGCACGGCATCAACTGCTTCATCAACAGGTCAGTCGCCGATGTTGTACTTTGCTCTAATTGTACAAGTACGACCCTAGCATAATTACACTCGATTTCTTATTGAACATATACCAACATGCAACAGCTTAATCATCTTTTTTTGCTTGTTGAGATTTGAATTTCTCTTAATTCCTCCTCAATATGGCATCTTTTTTGAGTTATTAAATGTATCGTTAATGATCTCAAGGTATTTTCAACAACTTAGATTGGGTAAAAATGAGAGACACTCGTTGGGACTGACCAATAGTATCAATTTGTGGGGGGGGGAATGTGAAATTGACCAAATTTGGACATGCAAGGTTGCTGATGTACATTTATTCAATGAACGTTATCTAATCAATCGTCAATGTTGACTTGCCAGGCAGCTGATCTACAACTACCCGGAGCAGCTCTTCGCTCAGGCTGGCGTCATGGCCATCGAACACGCCGACTTTGCCGGCGTGGAGCGCCTGGCCCTCGTCACCGGTACGCGATGTCGATGTCGCTCTCACGTCGTCAGCGTCTGCGTGCGTGCGTATGTGCATTGATGAAATGTGTTTGTGTGTACCGCAGGCGGCGAGATCACGTCCACGTTCGAGCATCCCGAGCTGGTGCAGCTGGGCCGCTGCAAGCTCATCGAGGAGGTGATGATTGGCGAGGATATGCTCATCCACTTCTCCGGCGTCGCCATGGGTACGCACGCACACAAAAGCTGTTTGATCACATTAGTTTTCGTTCAGAGTGCTTGTAGGGTATCAAATATATTTCTCAACTCAGTTGTATTTATAGACCACTTATGAAACAAGCGCAGCTGAAAACAAGTATCGCTTTTGCAGGTGAAGCGTGCACCATCGTGCTGCGAGGAGCCACTCAGCAGATTCTGGATGAGGCGGAACGCTCGCTGCACGATGCGCTGTGCGTCCTGGCGCAGACCGTCAAGGAGCCGCACACCGTCTATGGAGGAGGTCAAAAGAATAAAAATAACATTTCCCCCTACGCACATCCCTTTGTTCATAAAAGAAGCAAATAGCAATGGTACTCAAATTATTTGGCACTGAACACGTTTGACTTCCACACAAATAATAAAGGAATAAATCTTTTTTTATTTTTCTTTCCAAATGTAAAAATAAAAGCATCCGCTTGGGGAAAATGTCCCTATTGTCGAAACACATATGCGCCTGTTCAAAGGTTTGGGGTCATTAAAAAATGTGCTATTTTTTTTCCCCAAGGAAGTTGACATTAAATCATTCAGAAATATAGACCTCACCAGAAATTCACAACCTTGAGCCAAGACATATTTTACATCAGAAAATCTTACGACAAATAATCTAAGATAATTGCCTATCTTTGTTCGTCTATGGCTGACATAATAACTGGCAGAACAATGAAATGCTTTTTCACTAGATGGCAGAAGGTGCATAATTAACCGGCTTGGACTTTTTGTGTCATTTTTTGTTTGGCGGTGTGCCATGAGTTTTCCCCACGTGAAATATGCTGTGGTGCTGTGTTCAGGCTGCTCGGAGATGCTGATGGCCAAAGTGGTGAGCGATTTGGCCAACAAGACACCAGGGAAGGAGGCGGTGGCCATGGAGTCCTTCGCCAAGGCTTTGACGATGGTAAAGACAAACAAACAAAACAGTCCGTTATTTGTTGTTCATAACGATGAATGAAAATGTTTTGTTTTTCTGATCTTCGCGACGTGGTCCTCCTTCAGCTGCCCACCATCATCGCAGACAACGCCGGCTACGACAGCGCCGACCTGGTGGCTCAACTGCGTGCGGCGCACCAGGAGAAAAAGATCACCTGCGGTTTGAGTGAGTAACGGCGATCTTATTCGTAACCATTTTTTTTCACTATTGTATAACATTGCTGTACACTTGTAGGACAACTACGGCATACTAGTACAACATTAGTAGTGAGACAAAACTGCTCATGAGCATTTTGGTGACTAGTGCTAGTTGTTACAAGTACGACACAGTCGTTCTACGAGTGCGCTGAAATGTGTCACGAGTGAGATCAAAGAGCGTCCATAAGCTGAATGTCATAAATGCTCCCGTGGCTTTTCGACCCCCGCAGACATGGCGGCGGGCACGGTGGGCGACATGGCAGAGCTGGGCATCACAGAGTCGTTCCAGGTGAAGCGGCAGGTGCTGCTGAGCGCCTCCGAGGCGGCCGAGATGATCCTCCGAGTGGACAACATCATTAAAGCGGCGCCCAGGTCAGTGACGCCCGCACGGCCAGCAACAAAATCACGAAACGACCGTTTGAAGTACCGCCTATATTTTATTGAACCGCCAATTTCGTCGAGGGGAAATGGCGAGACGTTTGGTGGATATTTGAGCGGCTGCTGGCAGTGATGGCCCAATTCAATATTCTATGTATCAATATCAGTATTGCTTTGCTGCCATCTTGTGGGATCTTGCTATGTTAAGTGAGTTGAGGCGCTTCATTTCGACCAAGGTAGTGATTTGCAGAAATCTCGGTCCCAGGGAACTGTATGTTGGAGTGAGATGGGAAACTTTATTTCGACAAAATGTGGTGGTTTGCTGCCCACTTGTGGCATCAATGCTTTATCTGCTCGCTGTCCGTTATTGGCTGAAAAACTTGAACTATTCACTGTTTTTGTGGTCAGCGTATTGCTTTGGCACCATCTTGTGGCATTTTGGTGCCGAGGAACTTTGTAGAAGCGAGTTAAGGAGCTTCATTAAAGGGAAAGCCTGCAAGTATTGAAACCCCCCCCGCCCCCCAAAAAAGTTTATAATTGCCTGTAGATGCCACAAGCTGGGAACAAAGCACAATTTTTTTTCTGAATGAAACTCCTCAACTCACTTGAACATCGGGGTTCACTGTAGTGTATTTAGCCACGTGGGGGAATTCAGTCATTCTTCCAGTAGCTCACATATACATAAAAAGACATTGCGCACGCCTTCAAAACAACGTGATAAAATACAAAGAGACAACTTTTGAAATAAACTTGCCGTACCTGTTGTTTGTCTACAGGAAGAGAGTTCCGGACCACCATCCTTGTTAGAGGAAGAGGACGATGAAGATGGATCCCATCCTCTCTATTTATCTGTGTAGTTGAAAAGAGAAATGCTCTTCTTCTTCTCATGTGGAAGCACTGTCGCGCTTGAGCGGCTAACGCTAGCTGCTTGCGAGGCTAACTTTAGCCGCTAGTGCTCGCGTTAGCCACTCAGCAGCAACCTGTCTTTTGGAATGTTTTTTGTTTTGTTGACAGAAATAAAAAAAAAAGGTTTGATTGAACAGTGTTATTGATCATATATCATGAGATGTGCAACAATTAATTGAGAGTTAATTATCAAATTAATCAACTATTTTGATAATCGATTAACCCGATTAGAGACATTCTTTAACTTCACATTGTCCAAATCCTCGGAGTTTCAGCCTCTTAACAGTAAATATTCTCCGATTTCTGTAGTCCTCCATGAAGGCAGACTGATAATCTGTGTTGAATCAAAATAAGACCTTTGCATTTTTCAGATTTTCTGATGTTACAGGAGCAAATCAATAACCGAATCCAAATCAATTCCTGTTTGTGCATTTTCTGCAACGTCAATTTGAAATATTCTGTTTTTGAATAAAAGGATGGAAATTAAAAAATATATTTTTCTCTGATTCATCAATTAATCTAAAAAAAATATCAACACATTGATTATTAAAATAATCGTTAGTTGCATACACACACACAATCAATCAAGTCTCCCGTGCCCCAAATGTCTTTCTCCTTTTGCGACGACGACGTCGACACAGCAAGATTCCTTTTCAAGCGATGATAATCCCAAATGTTAGCGTGTCAACACGCGCACGCTCGTGTATTGATTGCGACGAGCGTGCGCGCGGCGTCCCGCTATCTGATAAGCTGGCGCGACTCGACCGGTCGTCATTGCGGAGGACACGATGGACGCCATCAAGCTGCTTCTGCTTCTGTTGAGCGCCTCCACCGGCCTGGCGCTGCTCAGGTAACAAATCGCCTGGAAACCTTGAAAACAAATGGAAGTAGTCGTGCATGTATGTTGGAGTGGGTACGAAAATGGGATAAACGCTCAAAGGCCTGGTGATGCTCTCCAGGGTTCCTCTGCAGCGAGGGCGCTCCGTCCGCTCGCAGCTGCGCGCCGCCGGCGTGCTGCGAGACTTTCTTCACGAGCACCGGCCCGACGCGTTCAGCCGGCGCTACTCTCACTGCTTCCCTGCCGGGACGCCGTCGTTGCGCCTGGGCCGATCCAGCGAGAAGCTCTACAACTTCATGGACGTAAGAGGAGAATTTAAGATTGGAAGCTATGGACCAGTACGCACTTTGTCCTCACTCAATTAAGCCCACTAGACTGTCTTGATGTTAAGGATGGGGAGTCAACGCTCAAAGGACTTTCCATACATTCTGATGATGTCATCCTTGATTGTGGAAGCTGACGGAAATATGTTTTTGTCAGGCTCAGTACTTCGGTCAGATCAGTCTTGGGTCTCCAGAGCAGAACTTCTCTGTGGTCTTTGACACCGGGTCAGCGGACCTCTGGGTGCCGTCGACGTACTGTGTCAGCCAGGCCTGCGGTAACGCGCACACGGCACAAATACTGTACATGCACGAAAAACACGCATACAAACATTAGTGCATGCACGCACACATAAAACAAATGATCACAACACGTACATACACAGCATACATGCACAAAACAAACAATATACATGCACACACACACACAGTGTGTGACCTCCATGGGTTTCTTTGATTTAAGTGTCAGAACAGTTTGACCGTGTTTGATGATAAGAGGCCAACAACCTGTGTGTGTGTGTGTGTGTGTGTTGACAGCGGTGCACAACCGTTTCCGAGCGTTTGAGTCTTCTTCGTACCGTCACGATGGTCGGACGTTCGGCATCCATTACGGATCGGGACACCTGCTCGGGGTCATGGCCAGGGACACGCTCAAGGTCAACACCGCTCTTGAAAAGTTAGTTAGTATGAGATTGTTTCAGTAGTGCACGTGAGAGGGTTTCGGTCACGTGTGAGCGGTGATCCTGAATGACTCGTGCGTGTTCATGTGCAGATGAGCGGCGTGAGGGTGCACAATCAGGAGTTCGGGGAGTCTGTGTACGAGCCGGGCTCCACCTTTGTGGTGGCGCGCTTCGACGGCGTCCTTGGCATGGCCTACCCGTCGCTGGCCGAGATCCTGGGGAACCCCGTCTTCGACAACATGATGGCGGGCGACTCCCTGGATCGGCCCGTCTTCTCCTTCTACCTCAGCAGGTAGTCGCTCCGGCTCGCCGATCCCGGTTTGAGAACCGCAGACGTAAACCGCGTCGGTATCTTGGCGGACCGCAGGAGGTCGGGCGGCGGTCGGGACGCGGATGGTGAGCTCCTGCTGGGCGGCACCGACGAGGCTTTGTACAACGGACCAATCACGTGGCTTCCCGTCACCGCCAAAGGCTACTGGCAGATTCGCGTGGACAGGTGCAAAACGAGCTCGCTCTTTAACACACCCTTGTTATGTGCGTGTGTGTGTGTGTGTGAAACAACAGACGACTGATATCACGTAATTCTTTTCTGTATTGATTTTTGTATCCAGTGTGTCTGTCCAAGGCGTGAACTCGTTCTGTCCTAGCGGCTGCCAGGCCATCGTGGACACGGGAACCTCCCTCATCGCCGGGCCCACCAATCACATCCTCATCCTGCAGCAGCTCATCGGAGCCACGCCCACCAGCATTGGCGAGGTGAGCGCAGCTATGACATCAGGTGTGTGTGCGCTTTCTTCCACACACATGCATCATCTGTGACATGATCTGTGTGTGTCAGTTCTTCATCGACTGCGCCAGGTTGTCCAGTTTGCCTCACGTGACGTTCGTTCTGGGCGGCAGCGAGTTCACGTTGACGGCCGATCAGTACGTCAGGAAGGTGAGGAACATCCGAGGCCGGCTGAACACCTGCCGAAGGCCCCGTCGACAATTACTCATTATCCAATGTCACGTAATCGTTCCGAAAATTAAACAAATGTGTTTATGACAAATATCTTTTTTTCATCTGTCTATGCCAGTGACGTATAGTCACTGGGAGAACAATTAATTGTTCTTCCAATAGATGGCAGAAGGTCAGATTTACCTGTGTAACCACTTGTTGCAATTCATACAACAGAAAAATAGCTTTGTGTTCAACTAAACAGGCCCACATTTTACACTGAGAAAATACAGTTTTGTGTAAATTGAGACAGGGTCATCATTTCAGTATATATGCTATATATACACTCGGTATCCCACTGTGTTTGTCGTGACCCTCAGGAGATGCTGGGGGACAAAGAGCTGTGCCTGAGCGGCTTCCAGGCGGTGGACATCGTGACGCCCCAGGGCCCTTTGTGGATACTGGGGGACGTCTTCCTCACCGAGTACTACAGCATCTTCGACAGAGGAAACGACCGCGTCGGATTGGCGCCCGCTCGCCATGCTGGGCGCTAACTTGATGCTAACGGTCGGATTCTCATCAATAAAGAAATTCGTTCTTAAAGCATTTCAGTTGTGTATGTGAGTGCATGTGACATTTCTGTTGCATGTGAAAGAGCATTTCACTTTTGAATGTGAATGGGTTTCAGTCACAAATATGAGCAAATCATTTTTCAGCAGTGTGAACAAATTTGTGATGCAAAATTTTCAGTTTGTTTGACGTGCGATACATCCATTCTCATGTTGTCATTCTTGTGAAAAGAAAAAAAACTCACCTCATTAGCAACTGGATACATTCCCATTCTTAAGAAGATGTAAATATTATTTATTTTATTTGGAGAGGACTTTGTACTCATTGAGGTGGAGCCTTTAAGCAGAGTGAGACGTCTTCTTAGGCGCCAGCAACAGCACAGAGTGATGCACTTACCAATCGTCTCTGATTTCCAATCGCTGATCTGCAGTCAGTTTGTTTCGTACTGGGCTCCTTTTGCATGCTTAATGGTCTGATCTCAAGACTTGCGGTTTCCTCGGTAAACTCATGTGTACCAACTCCAGAAACTTTCTGTCCATTTAGTTGTGAGTATGTTGACGAGTTGTTGTGTTTGTTCGCTAACCTGAACGAGTAGCTGGTAGGTTAGCACGATGGAGTGTTGTTAGCTTGACGCTGTTAAGTTAAGTAGCAACATTAGCATTGGAGACACCTGCTAGTTTGCTAGCAACCCCCTCATTAATCACCTAATTTATGTCTAAATATGACTTGTGTGTCGAAGATTATGTCCCTTAATCTGTCAGTATATTTCAGAGGCGGTTAAGAGTTTATATTGTTTTAATACATAGTTTTAAAGTTGGTATCCACTTTATTTAATACATTTGCACGTTTTCTTTCCTTGCATCCATCCTTCCTTCCTTCCTTCCATCCATCCACCCACCCACCCATCCATCCTTCATTCCTTCTTGGCCTACCATTGACCAGTCCATAAAATGTATGTATGAGTAAAGGCGTATTGTATGACATGAGATGATGAGGTCATTGTGTGTTCTGCACATGCTCAGTCGCGACATGCCGTCCAACGTGGAGATCAAGGCCAAAGTGAGCCAGCCGCTGCAGTTCGCCAAGTTGGCGTCCCAGCTCAGCCAATCGGAAGGCAGCGTCATCAGGCAGCACGACACCTTCTTCCACGGCCGCCAAGGACGACTCAAACTGCGGGACTTCATGGTTCGTCTGTGTGTGTTTGTGGAGAGGATGAACGTCAACACACGTTTGGTTTGCTTGTGTTTAGAACGGCTCGGGTCAGCTGATCTTCTACGAGCGTCCTGACACGGGCGGACCCAAACTGTCCCGATACTCCATCAGCCCCACGTCAGACCCCACAGGCCTCAAGGTACAAACCCTCGTGTGTGTGTGTGTGTGTGTGTCTTTATGCATACTACGTGTGTGCGTGTTCGTCTCAGGCTGTGCTCTCGGACGCCCTGGGTGTGAAAGGCGAGGTGCGCAAGGAGCGGCGTCTCTTCCTGATTGGTCAAACGCGTGTGCACCTGGACGCGGTGGAGGGCCTCGGACACTACGTGGAACTCGAGGTCGCACTCATCTTCGTCATGTGCACGCACGCCCTCTTGGCAACTGGGGCTGGGCCATACATCTATTTTATCCATGAATATGATTTTTATTTTTTATTTTTTTAGATTAAAATGTCATTCATATCGCCCAGCCCTCATGTTGAGTCTCGGTCTCTCGTGAAGTGTTTGAATGTCGTGTTTCCAGGTGGTGATGCGTCCAGACCAGATGCTGGAGGATGGCCACCAGGTGCGCTTGTTTTGCTTACGCTTTGAAGGCAGACGACGGAAATCCGTTGGTGCATTTATTCCATATGTTACTCGTGCACTGAATTGTTCATGTACGAGTACATGCTTTTTCCCCGCTTGTAAGAATTCAGCGCACTAGTGGAAAGGACAACTTGTTATTAGTGCCATTTTTCCACTGGTCGTACCGCTTTTGGCAAGGATCAAGGATATCGAATAAATGCTCGAAAAAAGGTCCATGTCTTTGTCCTCACTAGTGTATATAGTATATGAACAATTCAGTCGTAGCTTAATGGAATCCATGTTGTCCGGTTGCGGCGACTCGTCCTTTTACGTTGGCAGGTGGCAGAAGGTTTGATGGAGCAGTTGGGCGTGACCAAGGAGAGTCTGGTAACGGGCGCCTACGTGGACCTGCTGCTGGAGGGACGCACTGACACGTAAATCAAACACACACAAAGCGACTGCACGGAGAGCAAATTTTTTTAAATTAAATAAATAAACTGTGTTCAACTCAAAGCTGGTTTGTCTTTAAATCCTGTACTCAATGTAAAATAGGTCATCTGTCCTACTGAGATTTTACGTGATCAGGTGTCCTGTCATATATGTTGCATTTTGTTATTTTATAAATTAATTATAATATTTTAAAGAGCTGACTAAAAAAACACTGGACCATTTTTGGTATTGTGACCATTTTTCATCTGCAAATAAATGCTCTAAGCGACAATATTTGTGTTAGACATTTGGCTGTTATATTTTCAGTAGTTTACAGAATAAAACAAAAATGTTAATTTGACTGAAATATATACCAGAAATAGCTGGTCTCTGAGTTTTTTCCAGACCTTTTATCTTATATATATTAATATATTACTTTTTCCAAAAGTTGCTTGTATTTATAAATGTTTTTGAAATGTTATGTGTTAATGTCTACAATAATTATAATTACATTAAGCAAAAATACATGTGAATCTCATCTAAACAAGAAAAAAGATTGATGTTTCATGCTGGTATGTGTTAAGAAATATAGTCTGATTATGCTACAGTAGTCCAGTCAGTCCAGAGTTGAAAGTATGGTATTATTTACAGTGATGTTTAATGATATAATGAGGAAATAGTTTGACGAATTACTGACTTAAATTGTTGGTTAAGATTGGTAAAGTATCCCTCAAAAGTAAATAGTCGCTCACGTTTTATGTGATTGACATGGTTGTCATGGTAACTGGCCTCTAGCTCTTCATACTAATGAGTGACTTGAAAAAAAAAATCACGAGCACTGAATTCTGAAGTGCATTGGTGAAGAACCCCAGCAGGGGGCGCCCTAGAACTGCAGCTGCTTAGCCGGTGAGTATTGTGATCTGTATTCGAGTTTTTGTTGTTATTTTTTAAATAAACATTTTGAATACAGGAGATCTTTGTTTTTTCTTCTTAGATTCTTAGGTCTCATTTGACCATATGCTTCCTTGAAGGGATGCTGCCGACCGCGGCGACCATGTTGCTCCAGGCAAGTTGTCGTCCTCAGTTGACCAGCCAAGAAAAATCAAGGGAATTTGATAGAGTGGACAATATTATATACATATACAATGGTGCCAAGAGATACAAGTGACTTATGAAAGAATTTTGGCCAATTGTTTGATTTTGCTACAGTCTGGGAGATTGTGAACAATTTTAAAAAGAAGACGATCACGCTTTTTTGTTTTGTTTGCTAAACACAAAACAAAGAGAATTACACCTTGCGTATTTAAAACAACCTCATGACTTTGCCCTCGTAAACCCCATTTAGCTCAATGTTAACAAACAATGCAAAACACAATACGCCGGCGAACACGTCGAGAGACAATATAACTAAACTGACATGTATTCTTTATCCTCTGCAAAGAATGATTCATATTACTGTGGCTTACTGAGGAGCGACTGTGTCCGTGTATATCTGTAACTTTATATTATGCTGCTCCCAGGTGGCCAAGGGGCACATACCAGAAGGAGCAGCACGATGGCAGTTGAAATGAAACAAAAAGAATTGTGTACGGGTGGCTGTAACGGATTGAAATTTCTTTCTGTTAAGTTTTTGAGAACAACTAAAATAGTGTCAGGGAGCGATTCGAACAGAGCAAGGTTTCGTCTTTTATTTCCCATCATGCACCAGGTGGGCTGTGATTGGCCGGTGAAGGCTTTCCCTCTCCCTTGCCTGTTCTCGTGCATCATCGTCATGGCAACGGGGCCGCTCCTCCACACCCACGCCGATCACCCCGATTCTCTCACTGTGGCGCGAGCGAGCAAGGCAAAAAAAGAGAGAAAGAGAGATGTGTTTTCAATCCCACGCGTTGGAGTGGGAGATAACGTGCGCATGCTCACGTGTGTGTGTGTGTGTGTGTGTGTGTGTGTGTGCGTGCGTGCGGGTGTGTGTGTGTGTGTGCGTGGGCTGAAGCGACCAGCCTTCCACTCGTCCTGCTTCTTCCTCTCTCCTCTTCATCTTCTCGTCTCCAGATTCTCTTCCTCCTGCTCCTCTTCCTCCATCATCATCCTCTTCTTTTTTTTCCCATCAGTCATCAGGATGGAGAACAAGTCGCTGCGCTGCTGGGTGAGTCTCTGCACATGTGTGTGCGTGTGTGTGTGATCACGTCAGCGTCATAACAACTGTTGTTTCATGTGTGCGACTTTTTTGGGACACTTTTTTTGGCTTCCTTGTCTCCTTCCATCTTGTGCTCTCATGTTTGGGCGTGGCCTGTCATCGTAATAGTCGAACGCGTCTGCGTTTAAGATAAGGTGATGTAAGGTAAGATGAGTGGGAGGAGTCTCCTGAAGGAGCAGTGTTAAGTTTCTTCAATTCAACTTGTGAAGGTGCTGCCCCCTGCTGCTTTGGAGGCCTCCATTTGACTCCTGGACCTTCCTTGACTTCTTTCCTTTCCTCACCTCCTCGTTTCCTACACTCCCCCTCTCCTTTCTCACGTCCTCGTTGCTCGTAACTCCTTTCCTGACCACCTTCTCTCCTTCCTCACCTCCTCATTTCCTTGACTCCTCTCCTTCCTCACCTCCTTTTTTCCTCGTCTTCCTTTCCTTACATCCTCGTTCCCCTTCCCTCCTTTGCCACTTTGTTTCCTCTCCCTCATTTCCTTGACTCCTCCCTGCTCCCTCGCCTCCTCCTTTCCCTTGACGACACATCTACTTTGTCACCTCCTCGCTCCCTTGACGACTCTCCTCCTTCCCTAATTACCTCACCTCTTCTCCATCCTCACCACCTCATTTCCTTGACTCCTCCTTCCTCGCCTACTTCTCCGTTGATATCGCAACTCCTATCCCCTTCTCGTTCTTCAACGCATCTCCTTCATCACTGCCTTGTGTCCTTGACGCCTCCCTAACTTTCCTCACCTCCTCATTTTTATGGACTCCTCTCCTTTCCTTATCTCCTTCCTCAGCCTTCTCTTGACTCTTCTTTTTTCCCTCACCTCCTGGTTTCTCTTTTTCTTCATTTCCTTTGACTCCTTCGTTCCCTCCTGTCCTTTGTCATCTCCTCATTCCCTTTCCTTCCTTAGCTCCTCGTTTCCTCACATCCTCCTCCTCATGCTTCCTCTCCTAGTCCTCTTTGATCCTACTCTCCTTTCTACACACCTTCTCTTGTATCCTATTCCTCACTTTTTTCTACTTTTTCTCCAGCTTCCCCTCATCACCGCGCGTGTGTGTGTGTGTGTGTGTGTGTTACGTAAGTGCGGCAGTGAGTGTGTAGGCCGTGGTCTATCTAAGAGCTGATCTGCTCATGGTATGAGGGAAAAAAGACCACTTGAAGCAGAAAGTGTCTCTCCTTGGCACATGACGTGGTTGTCATGGTAACGCATGAGTCTTCAGAGACAATTTGGTGTCTTGTGTCCACTCGAAGAACAGCAACAAGCCACCGTGCTTCGGCTGCGAGCGATGTGAGAAACTTGACAAGATAACGTGTGTGTGTGTGTGAGTGAGAGTGAGAACAGTGGGTCTTATCAGCTCCTGTCATTGGTTGCCATGGCAATGGGCAAAGGGAGCCACATTTTCAGCACACACAAAGGATATGTGACCGCAAGCGGATCAGGATCTGGATCGCATGGTTTGTCGTCTTAAGTTTTACATGAAGTTTGCAAATGTCACAAAATGTATACATCAAGTGTTTCACCACACACACACACACACGCACACACACACACACACGAGACCACATGCGGATGTGTAAGTGGATCAGATCTGGAGCGGGATCTGGATCGCAAGGTTTCTGAACTTGCTGAATGTCACGAAATGTATACATCTGGTGTCTTGTGCTTTCCAGCACGCACTCACAATGATAATTGACCACATCCGATGCGAAAGCGGATCAGATCTGGAGCAGGATCTGGATTTCATCTGAATCTTTCACTTGAAGTTCAACTTTCCGAATGTCATGAAATGTATGCAATGTCTCGAGTGGCTGCAATGTGTGCGTGTGTTATCAGAGTGGTCCAGCTTCTCACCTTTTCCTTCCTCGCCCACACAGACAGGAAACAGGAAGTGTGAGTCACAGGAAGTAGTTGTGATTTTTGTGGAGAGTGGAGATTCTTTTGGCTTCTGACATGTCTTTCTGTGTCACCATAGTAACAAGCTGCACAATTGTTGACTGCTAAAAGGGTAGCTGTAGCTGTTTTTTTTCTGGTGACGATAGCTCGTAGCACTAAGTTAGCATCAGAGGGCGTTCCTGCTCTGAGCACAATGCCTGCGTGAACGTCTCAAAATGGCCTCCAAAAGAGATCCCGATCATGTCGTCTCCATGTCGCCTGCACCAACCTGATGCTTTTGTTTTCCCTGCTCACCCTCCCCTTCTCCACATCCTGCCCCCGCCCCCCCATCTTCCTCTCGCTCTTCCTCCCCCCTCCCCAGGATGGGCCGACCAGCTCCCACAATACCGTCTGAAGGTCTCCCCGCCGCCATTCACCTGAGGCGCCCCGACCAGATCCCGGACTTCGAGGCCGCCGAGCGTCCTCCTCCGAGTGGACCGGATCGGACACGGATCGGAAGCCTGAAGCTGTAACGCCGTCGGGCTCGGGATCAGATCGCTCGTTGGAAAAGTTTGATGGGAGTGCTGCCAAAAGGTAGGAGGCTACGTGTGGCGCAACACGACAACAGTTGGTGGGTCAAGTCACGCTTAAGTCAGCAGTTTTAGGTCTTGGGATTGAAAGACTGGACTTGACTTTGATTTGGAAGCGGTCTGAGGAGCTTCATTTAAAAAAACGATCGCTTCGGTGCCATTTGGTTCCAATGAACTATGTTGAAGTGAGTTGAGAAGCTTCATTTCGACCAAAGTATTGCTTTTTCGTCATCTTGTGGCGTCTAGGTGCCAAGGAATTATGCTGAAGCGACTTGCGGAACTTCATTTCGACCAAAGTATTATTTTGGCACCATCTTGTGGCTTCTTGGTGCCAAGCAACTCTGTTTAAGTGAGTTTCGGAGCTTCATCTAGACCAAAGTATTGCTTCGCGGGCATTAGGCTGAAGCGAGTTTAGGCGCTTCGTTGAGACAACAGTATTACTTGGCCGCCATCTTGTGGCATCTTTGTGCCGAGGACCCATGTTGAACGAGGAGTTTGATTTGTGAGCTACTCCCACCTCTGATCAACATTCTGGTTGATAGAGACTACCTTTTTTGTTTTCACTTGCTGTGGCCAGGCCCAAAGTTGAATTCATGGTGTACAAGTGCAGGGATAGCATGGAACCACATCGGCAAGCTTGTGGTTCTGACATCATACGAGAGCAAGGTCCTGGCGTTTGACGCCGAACGCTCTTTTGGCTGGTGATTATTTACTTGAGGATCGTCAGCTTTGTAGAAGACAATGCGGGAAACCTCGATCGCCTCGCTCGTCATCACTTATTCAACAGTCTGAGTCAAGTGTTGTCACCAGCCCAAAATAAACCACTCGTACCTGGAGAGGAAAGAAGCCTCACTTCCCGTCTGCTACAGCAGGGCACGTCAAACTTTTTGGGGACAGGGGAGACATTTTGACAACGACCCTCCACATCATCTCAGTCGCAATCAAAAACGTTGACTATTTTCAAGAAATAAATCCGAGCGTTATGATAACAGATTGATGTTTTCTCGAGAAAGAAACTTGTAATGTTATGGGAACGTCATATTTTTTCAAGACCATAAGTTAACCTTTACATGAACAAAGACATATTTTGTTGAGATAAAAATGTGTCATCTCACGAGAGAGTACGAGAGTAAAGTTGTATTTTTCCAAGATAAAGTCAAAGTTCAACCAAGGAAACATATTTTCAGAAGTGAATTTGCAATATACAACTTTATTCTTTATTCTGTGATATTTCTATCATTATTCGCCTTTATTCGAAAGAAATGACTGTATTCTATAAAAAAATACGCATTTAGTGGATTTAAATTGTTTTGTTGCTGAAATAAAATGCCTTTTCTTACCAAACTATTCTTGAAATATAAATAATGAATAAATGGAAACAAGTGGGACTTTATTCTCGGGAAAAAAAACCCTCCTTTTGTTCTTGGGGAAAAAAAGCAAATATTTTCGAAAAATTACACCTTTTCTCTAAGAAATAGGACTTTATTCTAAAATATTTGCCTTCAGTTCTATAAAAATAGTACTTTATTCTGGAAAAAATACAGCTTTTGTTCTTGAAACAAATAAGACTATATTCTCGAAAAATAAGGACTTTAATTAAAAAAATAAGACTCCTTCTTGAAAACTTAATTGGTGGTTCCCATATGTCGTAAAGTTTTTTTTTTTAGACGATACAACACAACTACAACACAACGGCGCTCCAAGTCACAGCTTGAAGGGACTGACTCCAGTTTAAGAGTCCCATTGGCCCTCTTCCCCCCTCTCACAAATCTAAAAAGTGAGCGCCGCGTTGTCTGGAGGAGCAGCTGCAAGCTTTGTTCCCCCAAATCCCTCCGCAAACATCTCGCCATGGCGAGCACCACCCGCCCGCCATTTGATGGCCCAGATGTGTCAGAGCCGGACGGAAAAAGAGCGAGAGTCAGCAGGTAGGACGTAGTTTTCACACGGCAAACTGCGAAAATTTGTTCAGCTGCGTTGCCATAGCAACAGTGAACATGTAGAACACACACACACACACACACACGCGAAGTGACACAGTGAGGTTAGCACAGGATTCCCTGCTATTCCAGTTGCCATGACAACACACCACTCGTGCCCTCGCCGACTCACCGGGACGCGAGCAGCCGTTCAATTTGGAGCTTCATCTAGTGACTTGTCGTCTTCATTAACAGGAAGTAGAGAAGCAGCTGTACTGTACTACAGCGACTTGTTAACATGACAAAGTTGTTGGAAGAAGAAATGCATTGTGGGAGAAGTTGTTCCTCGGAATACGTGTGTGTGTGTGTGTGCACAGTTTTCTCTGAGTACAAAAACAGGAAGTGATGTAACTTTCCTCAGCCATTATTAGCCTTGCAGAAGAAGGGGGGGGGGGGCAGATGATGGCGAGCGCATGAGCAACATGACCGAAACATTAAGAAGTTTCCACAAGCTCAAATTAAGTTGACCTGTGAAGGTGAGAGTGCATTTTAGGTTCCTCCAAAAATTTCACCCCGAAAGCTAAATATCCACAACTTTTTTGTTGTTTCAAAAAAAAAAAATATTATTATTAGCAAAGTCGTTGTTGGTATTTTTGCAGTAATTGACTTTTTAGGGTATTGTTGGAAAACGAGAAATTATGTTAAAGTGTTTTGGGATCATAGGTTGATATATATTGTTTAACTAGTAATAAAGTTGTGCCTTGACTTTTGAGTCCCCCAATTTATTGTATGATTTATTTATTTTTTATTTTTTTTTGAGTTACGAACTGTCGCTTGGTCAAATTCTTTTTTTAACTCGCAGTTGTGGGACGTAATTTGCGAGCTTCAGATAGGCCAGCCGAAGACAAAAAAGGAGCGCCACAGTCGTGATACACTTTCAGACGTTTATTGAACAGGTCAAACAGTCCAAAATACAAATACCAAATGAAAACACAGGCAAGGAGCACGGAGGAAGACGCTTACACTGAACTAACCGTGTGAAAAATTGCCAATATATATTTTACAATGCAGTACTATTTTTCTTCATTAAAAACAGGTACCGAAAAATTGTGGTGTTTTTTTTGTCTGTGGGGTTTGAAGCGGATTAATGGCACGTCAATTCATTTCAATGGGGAAAATTGATTGGATGCTGCGAATAGCGAAACTTCGTAGCGTCGGCTGTCGTGTGACGGTGCGACTTCCTGTCTTTCAGCCACATGCCTCTGAGTCCGGCTGCTGACACCAAACATGATCGCCCACGCCAACAGGCGGTTACTAACGGCAACCCGACAGGCTCTACCGTTGCCCGGGACGCCGCCGCCGAGGACACGCCCTCTGGAAACAGCATCGTGGTCCGCATCGGCATCCCGGACCTGCAGCAGACGGTAACACACACGCTAGCTAGCACACTTTTGTCCGCCGGCCGGCCGGAGGAGGAGGAAGTGACGGGAATGCAAAAGTGAAGAAGTGTCCCATCGAACGTGTCCGTGTGTCCGTCTCTGGCTCTCTCAGAAGTGTTTGCGCCTGGACCCAGAGTTACCCGTTTGGACCAGTAAGCAGAGGGTTCTGGTCACCTTGACTCAGTCTCTCTCGGATGTTTTGAACTATGGTCTCTTCCAGCCGGCGTTCAACGGCCGAGCTGGCAAGTTTCTGGACGAGGAGCGACTTTTGAAAGAGTACCCTCTCCCCCCCATCACGCCCATCCCATATCTGGAGGTGCGCTTTTTCCCACACAACTTCACTTAAGCGAGGCTGTGTTCGGAATCACTCCGTAGCCGCGACAGTCAACCCCTGGAGCTCTGTTGCCGATCGTAAAAACCCTCACTAAAAAGTTGCCGATGGATGCCACAGAAGATTTATTTCTATTCGACGAGGTACAAAAACAGCAAATAAGGCAGGATAAGCCAACTGGGAATATGCGGGGGTTCCCTGTACAGTAGAAAATCTTCAAGTAGAATGTAGTCGACGCATCTCAACTCGAGTACAATCTGTCTAGTGTATTAGAACCTACTTAAGTAGAAACCGATCAAGTGGAATGTAGTCTCGTAGAATCATGTATGGTACTGTATATTGTAAACTAGTAGAATCTAGTTCATCAGAATGTTGTCAAGTAGAACCTACTCCAGTAGAAATAGACTACAAAGGGATTTTTATATCGTGGACCGAGCGACATAAGAATCCCGTGATTCCGAACACAGCCCGAACAAGTTGTTTTTCCACGCGTTGACATGCGTGCCGATGTTGTCTTGCAGTTTCGTTACAAACGCAGAATTTACACGCAGAGTTACGTAGACGACAAGCAGCTGGCCAAGCTGCACACCAAAGTAGGCAAAGAATGTCACAATAAGTCAACGAATGCCTGAAAACCTGAGCCGACTGACTTGTTCTCCTGTCGCAGGCCAACCTGAAGCGCTTCATGGAACATGTCCACCAGAAGAATGTGGAGAAGGTTTCCAAATGGCTGGAAAAAGGTCTCGATCCCAACTTCCACGACTCGGACAGCGGCGGTGCGTAACTTTCAACTTGATTGTAATTGCTGGTGATATGGTCTTCAAATACATTCATGATGAGTTTTTAATTCTGGCAAAATATGACACATTCCTCGCAAGAAAATGATTTTGCGAATGTTGTATGTTTCCAAGCAGGAATTAAAGTCGTGACAGCCACCAAATCGCTTTAAAAATGTCATTTAAAAAAAAAACGATTTCGAGAAATTTCATTAAAAATAGATTGATGAAAGTCATTATTGAAAAATATATATTTGAAAATGTTTTTTATGTGATTTAAAAAAAGAATGAGATTCAAATGAATTGAATAACATTTCTTTCATATGATAAAAGAGAGAAAAACGGATTTGAAAAAAAGCATCTTTATTTTGTATTTTTTTCAATTATTTCTTTCTTTTAACAATTATGTGAAACAAGATGAAAGAAGATTTTTAAAAAATATTTGAAAAAAGTTTTACAGGTACCGGTAATTTCAAATACGAGACGTACAAATGTTTTTGGAAATGTCGAAATCTTTTCGAAAAAAAAAAAAAGAACTGCATTGAAAATAAGAGTGATTGAAGATGACTTAAAACATTCCTTCTAAACTTTGTTCGCTTACTGTTGGCAAAATGTCAAGTGAAGTTGAAGTCCAAATGAGTTGAACGAATGGCGCAATGTGCTCGTCCTCAGAGTGCCCTCTGACCCTGGCCGTCCAGTTGGAGGAGAGCTGCGAGCTCATCAAAGTTCTCCGCAGCGGTGGCGCTCACCTGGACTTCCGCACCAGGGATGGTATCACCGCTCTGCATCGGGCCGTCATGTGCCGCAACAGCGCCGCTCTCACGGTAAGGACCGCCACCGCCGCCGCAACCGGCAGCCCACCTCTGAGCGGACCCGCATGATGACTCGGTTCCGGTACTTTGTAGACCCTGCTGGACCTGGGAGCTTCTCCGGGCTACAAGGACAGCAGGGGGCTGACTCCCCTCTACCACTCTGCCATGGTGGGTGGCGCCCCCTACTGCTGCGAGCTGCTACTGCAGGACCACGCCACATTAGGTACTCCGAATTTCCTCCTTCAACGTTGCAAGGCTCGGAAAACCTTTCATCAAATAGTGTCAAGCAAGGGTTAGGGTTTCACGGAAGGTTGAGGTTTTCAAAGTAGGGTTTCGAGCCTGGGTTTGGGTTTCAAGTTGGGGTTTCACATCGTGGTTACAAGCCATGAGATAGCAAAGCACTACCTTTGTCTAAATGAACCTCCTCAAGTCACTGCACCATAGTTGCAGGAGGTCATTCTATAAAATAATGTGCTGATTGTTTCATTCATCACGGTTTGCTGGTGAAAGACACTTCGAGTGATAAAAGGCTACTTGTTGTCATGGTTACAGGCATGACTGACGAGAACGGATGGCAGGAAATCCACCAGGTGACAAACACTCACACGCCCACACGCGGGCCCAATCACTCGCTCAAATCAAAGCTGCAATTATATGTTCAGATTTAGTAGCGTAATCACGTATGTGCGTGTTTAGGCGTGTCGCCATGGAAACGTGCAGCACTTAGAGCACCTGCTGTTCTACGGCGCTGACATGAGCTCCCAGAATGCATCGGGAAACACGGCGCTGCACCTCTGCGCTCTCTACAATCAGGTGAGAAGACGGTGGCTCCAAAGTGCGGTCCGAGGGCGCCCTCTAGTGCGTGCTATGCGGCGACATTCTTTCCGTCGCATTTCAAACGCCATCTTCCAACCAGACACGGCACTGAAGAAAACATTCAGTTGTGTTTTACTTTGAAATACAATGAATTTGCATCTCATCTTTCAGAACTGTTTAGTTTTTAACATTTATTTCGGTACAGTTATGTAACATTTACCTCCAGTCATTTTTCAATGACGTTTTTGTTTTATTTGACATTTTCCTCGATGAAGTTCAGTTGTATTTAACTGTTGCATTTAACTCCTATTGACTGGCAGCCGTTTTCAAAGCAGAGTTCCCCAAATTTGCGGCTGTTTTAGAGAATTTGACTGAGCTTTCAAGATCTGTGGCAATATAAGCACCGAACTGACCAAAACAAAGAGTAGACTCCCTGCTTTCAACATCTGTTCTTTATTAATCAGCAGTAGAACATGGGTCAGCTTCACCAAAAACATCGGCTTCTCACCAAAAAGCAGAGAAGCATTTCGGTCATAAATAACGGTGGTACTTGCTGTAACAAAGTTTGCCAAGCACTGGTCACATGTGTTCGTTGCTTCCTCCTGCAGGACAGTTGTGCCAGAGTGTTGCTCTTCCGAGGAGCCAACAAGGACATCAAGAACTACAACAACCAGACTGCCTTTCAGGTCAAAACTTCCACCGCCACATTCCTGTGAAGATACACTCCAGCGGTGCCTTGAGATACAAGTGACGCAACTTCCTGTCCCGATTATTCTTTTGCTTTGCCTTGCAAGCAAAAACGTGAAATAAAAAAAAAAAAAGACGCTTTGAACTGTTTATTGCCACTCCCAGTTGACGTTAATGATCAAACTGAACATAAAACAAAGAGAATTACACCCCGTGTACCGTATTTTCACGACGATAGGGCGCACCGTATTAAAAGGCGCAATCTCAGTTACGGGGTCTATTTCTGCATTTAACACATACATAAGGCGCCCCGTATTATTGGACGCAGGCATGGTGAAACATACGCCAGCTTAAAACATACGGTAGCATGCATGCACGCTAAAACATTGTTTTTAAAAAGGCAGCGCCGGTTTCCCCACACATCCAAAAACGTGCGTGATAGGTTAGTTAAAAGCTCTAAATCGCCCGTAGGTGTGAATGTGAGTGTGTATGGTTGTTTGTTTAGATGTGCCCTGCGATTGGTTGGCGACCAGTTCGGGGTGTACCCAGCCTCTTAGTTAGCTAGGATAGGCGCCAATACGTCCACGACCCGCGTGAGGATAAGCGGTACGGAGAATGGATGGAATTTTATGATTAAAATCACATGTTTTTTTGGAGGCTGGAGTGGATCCATCGCATATCCAGTCATTTGAGTGGGGAAAGATGATTTGAAATATGATGTGTTTTAAGTTCCGAGCGTGGTCACGGAACAAATTAAACTCGTACCTCAAGGCGCCCCTGTAAAAAAACACATGACAAACATTTTGTGTGAGGCTGGAGCAGATTAATGGCATATCCATTCACTTCAATGGGCAAAGATGATTTGAGATGGGACCGATCAAAATTTCTTTGGATCGGTAGTGTATGTGTAACAATGATGGATGTCTTTCTCCAGGTCGCCATCATCGCCGGGAACTTTGATTTGGCAGAAATCATCAAGATCCACAAAAGTTCTGACGTTGGTCAGTGGCAAGCCTCACTATATTATTATACCTTTTACATAGACTATTATTGTCATTTATCCACAAGGGAAACTGGGTTTAGAAGGGAGATTTACTCCAACATAGTTCTGAAGCTCTTTGTGTGTGTGTGTGTGTGTGTGTGTGTGTGTTTGCTTGCGTGCGTGTGCGTGCAAGTAGTTCCCTTCCGAGAATCTCCGTCGTACACCAAGCGCCGCCGCCTGGGAACCATCAGGTCCCCGGCAGGAAACGGTCTGTCGTCACCGCGCTCTCTGATTCGCTCGGTCAGCGACAACACCCTGGAAAGCCCCGCCTCCTCCCCCGGTCCGTCCATGCAAAGCCTGGAAGCGCACCTGGACACGCACACGCACTCGCTACGCCGACACGCGCGCCGACTCAGGTGAGCGCACGGGTGGGCCAAATGGCTGCCATGAAATAATTGGGTAATTGATTCTTTGATAAAGTGATAAAAAATAACATATTAATTCTAAAATAAACTGATTCCAAAAACATATGACTTACACTCACTTTTTTTAACGTTTACCTCATCTACGAATGACTAAATGTACAATAAACATTTGTATAAATAGATTTAACACTTTATTTAATTAATAATTAATTGATTTCCATCATGAGCTTATAATGACAAAACAAAATATTATAATTTATTATTAAAACTGACAATATTATTTATCTCATTAAATGGGTAATTGATTGATTGTACAGTAAATAATGAAATAGTAAAATAACCAATTTGAAATGTACACCACTTTTACTGTCACCGTGTCTATTTTTATGAATTATTCTGACAAAATAAGTACGGGGGCGATCTTGTGTTTGTGATTGATTTCTTTTTTTTATGACGAGAGAGAAATCTTTGCAAAGAGAGGAAAAGGTACAAGTGGTCACGAGTTGTCACCCCTTACGGAAGCGCAAGCAACAAATCACCTTGGTTCTAAAACAGTGAGAGAGAGACGGAAAAACAAAGAAATGATTCTCACGCAAACGGCTCAAACTTCTCTTTCTGGGAATTGGGTGCGTGC
Organism: Phycodurus eques; assembly: GCF_024500275.1. Lineage (NCBI taxonomy): Eukaryota > Metazoa > Chordata > Actinopteri > Syngnathiformes > Syngnathidae > Phycodurus > Phycodurus eques. Next base: position 1,056,223 of record NC_084546.1, on the reverse strand, counting down.
AGAGGAGGAGAAAGGAAGAGAAATCCGGGGAGTCGTCAAAAGAAACCTGAGCACATTTGCAAGGACGCACACAAGTACCGCGCTGTCCCACCGCTATGGAACCATGAAACATGCAAAAGTTAGATGACACTAATATTTCACATGTATACATATGAAACATCCATTTTCCAAATCAATTGTAAGAAAAATATTATAAATAGTACCCTTTACAAATATGTCTTATTCAAATGAAACAATAAAAAACGTATTTTACATCCACATTTGAACTTTTATTACTAACGAAAAAATGTTTTTTATTGCTTAGTGATAGTTACATTTCTTATTACTAAAACTACACTGTATGTTACATATTTTACATGCATTTATTTTGGGGGAATTATGTTAATTTTGATTGATTGTAAATCATAAACAATTACAAATACACATTTCGCAAGTTTCTTTTATTTTATACACTAATTGAAATAACTACATTATAAATTATAAAATGAAAACTTGAGCTTGTGTATTTTATTATTAAAATGAAGGAAAAAAAAAAAAAATATATATATATATATATATATATATTTAACCTTATCATCAATCATACATGTTCATGTTATGTTCAGTCCGAGTGGCGGTCATGTGGAGAACAGCCCCCCGTCCTCGCCCCCCCTCACTCCACAGTTGAGGAAGAAGAGGCTGTACAGCGCCGTGCCTGGACGCACCTTCATCGCCACGCGTTCCCATGTACCCCAGGGTTCCGGAGAGATCCAGCTGCACCGCGGCGAGAGGGTGAAAGGTAGCCAGACCAGCAAATTTATGGGGTCCAGCGAAGACTTTATTTTCCAAGGACTGCGGCATAATCCTCAAACATTATTTTACGGCTCGCTAACCCCTGTAATGTGTCGTGGATCTACAGTTCTGTCCATCGGCGAAGGCGGATTCTGGGAAGGAAACGTCAAAGGAAGAACTGGCTGGTTTCCTGCCGACTGCGTTGAAGAAGTTCAGATGAGACACTACGACCCCCGACTGGGTAAACGTTTGAAGTGAAATCATATCTCAGAATTAGTTTTTCACAAAAGTCCCACCTCCGGATGTGAGAGCGCATTTTTGTTCCTTCGCTTGCAGCAATGACATTTTTCCAAACTAGTTTAGCGTTTTGTTTTTAATCCCCCTGCTGGGATTTTCCAGTTTCCTCACCAGTTTGAATTTGCATTCAATAATTGAAACCAGGATGTTTTTCTTAACAGATAAATTGACCAGGTTCACAGTTTCCAATTTGTGAATGAATCCCTATTTGCGGTACAAAAAGCAGTGATTTTTGCAGTGTGTTTTGTTATTTGTTCAAATAGTTGCTAGAGCGGTTGGAAAAGTTGCTGTGGTGTAGCGACCAAATCAGCAAGTTGGCAACACTGACTGTGCTTTTGTAAACTAGCTCCTTTCTGTTCGCTGCCGCGTTGTTCGTGGAAACGGTGCAGGTCAACGGGGACGCTACAGATGCAATAATCAAAAAAAAAAACTCAGAGTGAATTGTGAATGTGTTTCAGAGACTAGGGAGGACCGCACCAAGAGACTGTTCAGACATTACACGGTGGGATCGTACGACAACTACACCTCCTACAGGTGAGTCGCGCACTCGCTGATGAGCGCATTAATTGTTGAATCGTTGCTCACGCTTCGATCGAATTGTCGTCAGCGACTACGTGATCGAGGAGAAGATGGCCGTGCTGCAGAAGAGAGAGAGCGAAGGATTCGGCTTTGTCCTGCGGGGAGCCAAAGGTAGACGGACGACCGGGAAAGACGGCTGGATAGATAGGCCAAGCCACTCATTTTTTAAAAAGAATGAAGAAGTTATTAATGTTACATTTGAAAGATTCTTGATAATATAAATGCTGAAATCCCGTTGTACCATTGCAAGCTGAGACCCCCATCGAGGAGTTCGCCCCCACACCGGCGTTCCCCGCATTGCAGTACCTGGAGTCTGTTGACCAGGGCGGCGTGGCCTGGAGAGCGGGTCTACGCACCGGGGACTTCCTCATCGAGGTTTGCTTGGTTGTTTTGTTTTGTTTATTTGGGAGGGGCCATGTGCAAATGACCAAAATACACTATGTGAACGCACGTTTTTAAATTCAGCTTTCATCTTTGCTGGTGTGTGCAGGTGAACGGCGCCGACGTGGTGAAGGTTGGCCATCGCCAGGTGGTGGCACTCATCCGGCAGGGCGGCAGCCGCCTGCTGATGAAGGTCGTGTCCGTTTCCCGCAAGTCGGACGCCAATCTTATCAGGAAGAAAGGTTTGCTTTTACCACTTGAGAAAGTCAACCTTCGCTAGGACACAAGTAAGACTAGGACCCGAGGACACTAGGTCACAAGGATGCTTGGATAAAAGTACACTAGGAAACAAGTAGACAAATACACCAGGTCACAAGGATGCTCAAACACCAGTACACTAGGTTACAAGGATGCAGTCTCAAGTACGCTGGACGCAAGTAGACAAGAACACGTCTACGAGGGTTGACTGTACTGCTCATTTTTAACGAGGTTCTGGCCTCTGATTGGTTCTGCTTTCATAGCCCCTCCTCCTCCCAAGAGAGCCCCCAGTACTTCGTTGACACTACGATCCAAGTCCATGACTGCTGACCTGGAGGACATCGGTAAAACACACACGCACACCCATGTACGCACGCACACAAAGTCAATATGTAAGAAATTTCGTTGACTTTTTCCCTGTGTGCAGCCAGGAGGAGGCGCTTTGGTGAGTCATGTGATCATCAAGGTCACAACGTGTGCTGTTGTGTTCATGCTGAATGTTGGTCAAAGTGTTACTTTTGTGTTGGCGTGTGTGTGAGAGTGTTAGTTTTTCATTGATGTCTTTTTTTCAATGAATTGTATATAACTAATTTCCCTCGTGTTGTCTGTTTCTTAGCGGGAGTTAAAGTTGCTTTTTGGAAAAATAGTCGCTCGGGTGGTCCGAAAAGTCGGCATGTTAGTTCATGTCGGCCGGGAAAAATAAAAACTAGAATTTAAAAAGTTGTTCCAACAAAACTCCAACCTGCAGAGAAACTGGACGACATGTTGGCGGGGAACACACAGGAAGTGGTTCTGCGGTCCCGGCCCTCCGACGACTTCAGGGCGGCCACGGTAAAGCAGAGGCCCACCAGCCGGAGAATCACTCAGGCCGAGATAAATGTAAGATTCATTTGTCGCCCTTTGGGGGAAATCTGACAAAATGCACACCGATGTGCCAGTAACACTGTGTAATTCATTGTGTGCGTGTGTGTGCGTGTAGTCATTGTTTGAGCGTCAGGGTCTGGTTCCGCCGTCGGGCCCAGAGAAAAGCACCATGGCGCTTCCCAGAGGAATGTCCAGAACCAAAAGTTTTGGTGAGTCTTTTCGAGGTTTTATTTCAAGAGATGGTTCTAGTTCCAAGAAGGTTCTCGTAAAGAGGGACGAAAAGGTTACAGCTGAGAGAGGTGGTACTAGTCCCAATAGAAGGTACGAGTACCAAGAGAACGGTTAACTCTGACGTGAAGGTTCTAGTCTTCAGACAAGATTCTCATCCCAAGAGAAGGTTCTGGTCCCTCGGGAAGGTTCTCATTCGAAGAGACGATTCTAGTTCGAGAAAAGATACAAGTCGTGAATGAAGGTTCAAGTCTAAAGACAAGATTCTTGTCCTCAGAGAAGGTTTTCGTCCCAATAGAAGGTAGTAGTCCCAAGAGAAGGTTTTATTCCTAAGAATTCCTAAGAGATGTTATAGTCCCAAGAGAAGGTACTATTCCCAAGTGAATGTTCGAGTCTTGAGACAAGATTCTTGTCTGAAGAGAAGGTTCTACTCTGGAGGCAAGGTTCTGGTACCAGGAGAAAATTTTCGTCGTGAGAAAAAGTTCTTGTCCCAAGAGAAGGTTCTTGTACCGAGAGAAGGTTGAAGTCCAGAAACAAAGTTCGAGTCCGAAGAGGTTTTTGTCCAGAGATACAATAAGTCATCGGCAGAGAAACTTGGCGGAGGGCGGGTATTATGTAAATTAGTCCCACTGTTACGTCACATTGGGTCGGAGGGCTCAGTCAAAGACTCATTTTCAGAAAATCTAAAGATTGGTTGTTTCATGTTTATATGAGACACAAAAGATCATTTATAAAGTAATAAAAGGTCAATTAGAATGCTGATGTGTCACCATGGTTACCACACAGGCACCCCTGAGGACGATCGCATCTCAGCTCTGATCCACGAAAGTCGCTTTCCTCGGAGCTCCTCTCTGACTGACAGCTTCATCCCGCCGCCTCCCCAGACGGCGCCGCCCCCTCCTCCGTCCCCGCTCTTCCTCCTGGACTCGGGGCCTCCTCCCTCCTTCCTTCCCCCTCCTCCCCCCGCCAGAGGGGAGGGACTGACCCGGTCCAGCTTCAAACCGGGGTCCGAGCCCAGGCTTCAGGAGCTGTCGGAAACGCCGTCCAGGAGCCACGCTGAGCGTCAGAGAAAGGCGCGCTCCATGATCATCCTGCAGGATACGCCGCCTCAGCTGCAGCCAGAGATGCACTCCGCCGCCATGCATGTATCCTCCTCGCACACCTCCACGCTGTCTCTCCACACTGGCGCCCTCGGACACTCGCCGCTGTCACGCCGCCGAGGACGACCCATCGAAAACCCTTACGCCAATGTGGGACAGCAGGCCCCCCCAGCCAAACCTCAGAGGAGGAAGTCGCCTCTCCTCAAACAACTTCCTGTGGAGGAGCAAGGTAGGTGTGCCCCCTTGTGGTCTCCAGCCTCATTGAATGAGCGGTTGGTTCTCCCAAGAGGCTATAGTACTGAGAGAAGGTACTAGTCTTCAGAGAGGGCTCTAGTCGTAAGAGAAAGTACTCGTCTAAAGAAAAAGATCTAGTCCCACCTGACAGTTCTTGTCCTAAGGGAAGATTGCAGTCCGGAGGGCTTCCCATCCCAAGAGAAGGTTCTCATCCGAGGAAAAATTTGTAGTCCTGAGAAAATGGTCTCTTACCAAGTGAAGATTGTAGTCCTGAGAGAAGAATCTTGTCCCAAGAGAAGGTTCTTATCCAAGCGAAATGATGTAGTCCTGAGGAAGGTTCAATTCTGGAGAGAAATAGAATGCTCTAGTCCCAAGTGAAGTTACTGGTCTGGAAATACAGATCTAGTAGGGAGAGAAAAGTTCTAGTCGTTAGGGATGGCTTTAACTTTGAGAAAAGGTTATAGTCCAGAGAGAAGGTTCTCGTCCCAAGAGATGTTTCTCATCCTGGTTAAGTAGAAAGTTGTAGTCCCGTGAAAAGGTACTTGTCCCAAAGGAAGGTTCTAGTATTGAGATAAGGTTCTAAGCCATATTCCCACTGGATTCTTGTCCTGAGAGATGGTTTTTATCCAGTGATAAGGTTCTCATATGAGAGAAGGTGGTTGCATGGTAGATGTCCAGAGAAAAGGTGCGAGTCCCAAATGAAGGTTGTAGTATCGAGAGAAGCTTCTCGTCCCAAGAGAATGTTCTCATTTGAGTAGAAGGTTGTAGTTCCAAGAAGCTTCTGGTCCCAAGGGACTGGTCTAGTCTTAAATGAAGGTTCCAGTCCCCTCTATCTTGTGTGCAGGCCTCAGAGACCAGGATGCAAAGTCGGAGACGAGTGCCCCCGGTAGCCCCAGCAGGGCAGAGCTCTACCAGCAGCAGGTTCTGTCTGAGCGCGCTCGCGTCCACGGCCGCCGCTCCTCCCTCTTTTTGTCCGTAGAGGGCGCCATTTCCGACAACCAAGCGCCTCCTCTCCTGACTCAGAGTCATTCCATGGACGACCTGGGCGAGCTTCCTCCTCCTGCGCCAGTCCTTTCACCCTCACCCACCCCGCACACCTTCCTGCACCCGCTCACCGGCAAGCCTCTCGGTAAGAATTATGATGATAATGTAATTGGAGCACAGTCGAACATTTGTCTCCTCCTCAGATCCTTCGTCTCCGCTCGCCCTGGCTCTGGCCGCACGAGAACGAGCGCTCACCGCCCGCACGCCGAGCCCCGAGCCACGAACCAAACACGCCTCGGCTTCCACCACGCCCATCCCCACCCCGGCCGCCAGCCCGGAGGGTCGCCATAAGCGCACCCCCGTCCCCACCCCGCAGAGCAGCCCCGAACCTCGCTCCAAGCGCACCACCCCACAGACCAGCCCTGAGCAGCGAAGCAAGCGCACCACCCCTCAGAGCAGCCCTGAGCTCCGGCACAAGCGCATAACTCCGCCTCTCTTCCCTGACGGACAGGTGGAGCGTCCCGAAGCTGAGGGCGGCGTTACGTCCCCCGCGGGGCCCTCCCCTGAACGCTGGAGGCCCGTCCCACTGGCCAACCTGGCCAATGAGAGCCACTCGGCTGTGATTGACAGGCGTAGAAGTCTGACTATTGGGAGCTCAGAGGAAGAAGGCGGTGCCTATACAGTGACCCTCCCACCCGCGTTATTGTCATCCAGTGACGAGGAGACAAGGGAAGAGCTACGGCGCATCGGTCTGGTGACACCGCCTCCTGGTTTCGCCGCCCCTCCGTCCCCCCTCTCTCTGACCCCACGTCGTGGCGGTGAGGGCGACACAGGGGATGATGACAAGGAGCCTCGTGATGGCTCGCTGCCTCCCTCCATCACCTTGGCGTCGCCCCCCGCCCCGCCGTCGCCCTCCTCGCCACCCGCCGGCCACCCCTCCTCGGCCCTCAAACCCCGTCTCCGCTCGCCCATTGGCCGTGGCCGCTCGGCCCTCAGGGACCCTCTGCTCAAGCAGTCTTCTGACAGCGAGCTGCTCCCATCCTCGCCCGCCTCCGCGGCCGCTGCCCGCCAGCCGCGGTACCTCTTCCAACGGCGCTCCAAGCTGTGGGGAGGCGGCGGCGACGAGGAGGGCCGGCCCGCGGCGCTGGGCGGCCAAGGGTCAGCCTCGGCCCTGGAGTTGAGCGGCAAGGCCGAGTCGGGCCTGGACCTCGCCAACAGACTCCACCTCCTCAACAAAGATAGCCACTCCCTGGGGGAGGAGCCCAGCCCCCTTGACCCTGGACGCAGGTCCCCAGTAGGTGGGGCCAGGTACGTTACCTGTGTGTCTGCGTTTGTGTGCGCGCATGTGTGTGTAAATTTGTGTGTTTTTGTGGGTGTGGGTGTGTGTGCGCTGTAACCCAAAGTGTGGTTTGTGTTGCAGATGTGTGGAGAGTGGAGAGAGCAAATCGTAGGTTTTATCTCTGGTAAACATTTCTTGTTCTCGCTCTTAGACGTTAACGTCTGCTAACTAACGCTATACAGTATCTAGCTGTATATTGTATGTACAGTACAGCTAATCTTAGCATCACTTCACAAAGCTAACTGACAACGACAACATTTATAATGGCGGCCAGCCTGCCAGAGCTGCTTCTCTAATGTTCCTCTTAAGTTGTTGTTACATTTGACTTTCCTGATTTTGCTCTAAAAAACTAACAAGCACTTCTAGCTAACACTGTACATATGTGTTATGTTATGTTATGTTGTGTTTGACTTTGAAGGGTCTTAAATTCCAAAGAGACTGAGTTTTCTAAATTCTTCCCCTATAGCACTCCATGCTAACAGGGGCTAAGCAGTTTTAGCACCTAGCACAGTCAAGTCGGACCCTTAACCGCCTCTCACGTCTCACCTTCTAGCACTGCGCTCTCATGCTAACATGCGTCTAATGCTAACGTGCGAAGATGCTAACCGTTGCGTGATGTTACAGGTTGTTCTCCAGTCTGGGCGAGCTGCACACCATCTCCCAGCGAGGATACGGCACCACCTACACGGTCCGACCGGGAAGTCGCTACCCCGTCACCCGCCGCAGCCCCTCCCCCTCCCCGTCTCCCTCCCCCTCCGATAGGCCGTCGGGCCTGGGCTCCTCCCCCTCCCCCTGCTCCGAGCGCCCGGACCTGAGCTCGGGCCGCGCCCTGACCATCCTGAAATCGTCCAGCCTCAGCCTGCCGTCGGAGCCCAAGGAGGTCCGCTTCGTCATGCGCAGCGCCAGCGCTCGAACCCGCTCCCGCTCGCCCTCGCCCTCCCCTCACGCCTCCCCGTGCCCATCGCCGGTCCTCAGTGGCCCCCTGCTGGCGCTCAGACCCTGGAGGCAGCGCCCGCTCAGCTTGTGGAACAAGTACGACGTGGGCGACTGGCTGGAGAGCGTCGGGCTGGCCGAGCATCGCCAGCGCTTCCAGGATCACGAGATCGAAGGCTCGCACCTGCCCGCCCTCACCAAGGACGACTACGTGGAGCTGGGCGTCACCCGGCTGGGCCACCGCATCAACATCGAGCGTGCCCTCAGACAACTATTGGACGCTGCCACTTGACCACTGTCACCGCCATAGGTCTACTCGCTATTTTTGTCAGCTCAGCTCTTTGATCACCGCCATTGAGCATTCGGGTGTGGAAACGTTTTAATCCTGAAAAGAATCGTTGACGATGGACATGATCGATTGTCATGATCGATGGACAAGATTCAACACCTACCCTTTTACCCCAAAAATGGTTACCTGGGCAAAGTGGGTGTTGAAGAATTTCACCTGGGAAAATGTGGGTGTGAAATTCTTTCAATCACGACCATCGATGGACGGGACTGATTGTCATGATCAATGGTCCTGATCAAAAGGGTTCAACACCCACACTTGTGCAAGTGAAATGATTCAACAGCATTTTTTCTGAGAAATTGTGGTGGTTGAATCCTTTCCATCGATCACGATCATTGTCATCAATGGACGTGATCGAATATCTTGATCGATTGATGTAGGAGTGTTGAAGAATTTTGCCCAGAAAAGTGGAGGTGTTGACGACAATCACGACAATCGATCACGTCCACCGTTGAACCCTTTCGATCCGTCAATGAGGATGGTCGTGATCGAAATGATTCAACACCCACACTTTTCCCGTGAAACGTAATTGGGAAAAGTGTGCGTTTTTAACCCTTGCGATCATGATCAGTTTCGTTCGTCAGGTCCATCAATCATGACCATCCATCACCATCATCCATCACGTCCATCCATCGTGATCGTCCGCCACGTCCAATCGAGCAGTCTCTCATCTCACCGCACCAGAAGACGTTCAACAAGTAAGCCACAAAGCAAAGCATCCTCCCAGTCGCTTCCTTTGTTATCCCCGATGCTAACATGTTAGCTTAGCTGAGCAAGTATTGGTGATCAAAGAGCTGGTCTGATTATTTTTGTTTTTCCTCCAACATTTATTATAATTCCTGAAGAATATTAGTCTTGATTTTGAATATTTCTGAATATAATGGACTCTATGCACGCAGCACTCGCAAGGTGGCGTGTTGAAGTCCCTGTAGAGTGAAAATAAAAATGCCTTATAAATTGGACATAGCCCAGGCAAGTGTTGTCAACAACCCTGCCAAATTGGAATGATTAAAAAAAACATTTTCCCCACAAAAGTTTCCCCCTCCTCGCTCTTCCGCCTTTCTCCCCGTGACGTGTGCGCACTCACGGGCAGCAACGAGGCACTCGAATTCAACTACGCCGGCCCGAAGGCCCTGTCCACACGCTTGCTGTCAAGTCCGACGAGTTCTCCCCTGCCCCCTTCTCGCCCTTTCAACTTTCTATGCGTGATGTGCGTGCACTCACAGCTGACAACTAGGCGCTCTAAAGCGACGATGCCAGCACAAAGCCCCTGCCACGTCCAAAGAATGAGGGAAACTGAAATGGCGACGGGTTCGACGCCAAATCGCCACAATTGAGTACTTCGCAGTTCTTAGTCTTTGCACGTTTTCAGCATTTCTCATTTTAAGAAACAAATCTCCGAATTCACTTTACAGGGTCGTTAACGACAGAGGTTAATTTTCATTCAGACGCCCTCTGACCTTTCCACCAAAAATGCGTTATGGCTTGCCGTGCATAAGGTCCATTATCCTCATTTAGATTTTCTGAGCAATGACGTGCTAGTGTTGACTTTATTCTACTTTCACTTTTGATTTGACAATGAGTTGAATGCCCTCGTCACCGTGGCGACGTGCAGGAGTTCTTGATGACTTGTCAACCGGTGTGCGCGTGTGTATGTGTGTGTGTGTGTGTGATACGTGTCGATTGGACATGGTGCTACATGTTGGAAGCCATCTGTACAGGAAGTAACTTCATCATCTTTAACCCAATCGCAGCAAATCAATCAATCACAACGACAAAAAAACTACAACAATCAAACATTTGGGCGTCAAGGTCGTTCGAGGGGTTTCCACTCTGCCATGAGGTTTTTGTTTTTTTTAACCTCGCCATCTCTGGAGATTTCGCGAACGTTTTCTTCTCGCATCCTCGTCACGCTAGTCATGGGAAGGATTGTTCCAGCGATCGATCCGGAAAGTATTCCACGGTGTGAACATTTTTCCAATACACACGAGTGCAATCTGAAACATATTGACAGGAAAAAGAGTTACCATCAATTATTCCACCACATGCATACCGATACAAAACCTTTCTTTCCTGTTGAAACAGCAGCAACATTTGATTCCAAAATGGAATTTATTCCCTTATTGTCCTAAAAATTGTACACAAAACACCCCTTAATAACTATGAATACACATTCCGTCTGCACGGAATGTGTATTTATCACCGTTTAGTATGATTTTTACGAACTAGCGCGTGAGCTAATTTTAGGGCACGCCCTCAACATGAAAGCAGCTAGCTCAGCACAAGAAATCACACATGGACGCAAGCTAATGCGCGGATGTGCTAACGGGCGCTCAGTTCAACATATAAACATTAGGTTGTAGACGAAAGATAGAAAATGTAGCTAAATAGTTATTTCTAAGTCAAGAATAAGCAATAGACTGCTAAGTGGTGATGAAGTCATCATGCTTATGTAAGCACATTCCAGTATTTAATGAATTGATTGATGGATTATTGGACGGCTTTGATGCTTCTTTGTGCTCTTTTCTTTCTTTGGACACACTCCAAACATGTTGTCATGTTTCTAATAAAGGCTCATTTACTACGACAAGCCTCCACCCGCCGCCTCGGAGACCGAGACCCCGTCAATGACTGACGCACGCACGCATGCACGCACGCACGCACGGCAGTTGGAACACGTTCGAAAAGCAGACAAACAAACAAGTGAGGACAGGAATGACAAATAAAAAGGGTTGAAGAGAGAGAAGTCGTTGAACTGGAACCGTCAATCAATGACGCTTGACCGCTGCCACTGGCTGACGATCCCTACGGAGACTTCAGGGTTTAGCGCTCGCAAATCAACATTTTTGCTTGTGTGTCGAGGGGAAAAGTCTTCAACTTCAGGTGAGCACTCTGATTCTGATTCTGATTCTGATGGTTTGATGTGATGTTTCATGTCATTTCTGCTCATGCGCAGCTTTATTCCTCAATGGAATAAATTTACCACGGTAGCGGTGACTCGTCTGTGCGATATGTTTAGCCCCGCCTATCCTAAATGTATATACAGGACAATAGAAACTACGCTAATGTAAATGATTCCAAAATACAAACACTTCCTTTTTTCCCAGTTTTTGGGCGTTCGTGACATGTTAGCAAAAGTGAAAGTGAAGCGATGAATCTTTTTTAGCCTTGCAATCCGACATCATATTGTTTCATATGCAAATGAGATCTAACTCCAGGTGGCCATGTTGTCCATCCCGGATCTGATCAAGAAGAAGCGGGACGGCGGTTCGCTGAGTGACGGCGACATTCAAACGTGGCTGGAGGCCGTGACCGGCGGAAGCGTCGAGGGCTGCCAGACAGGTGACCGACGTCAACAACAGCTCCTTCATCATTTCGTCCGTTTTAGGTTGTGATTCGATTTGATTTTGATTCATCGCTTTGTGATTCAATTCGGTTTCGAGTCTTTAGGTGGCAGATAGGATCAAATTTGGATTCTTTACGTTGCGATTCAATTTGATTTTGATTCGATATGGATTTGAATAGATTTTGCCTCTTGTACATTGTGAAAAGAAAAACAAACAAACAAACAAACAAATCGACTTTTGTCCATTTAACTGTGTTGCGCGTTCACACGGGAATCCAACTTGACCTCAAATGTCACCTTTCAAAGTTGAAGCCGCTGGTCGACATTTTCGACGGCTCCATATTTCACCCACGCGTCGTGACTTGCTGTCGTCCTATCCGAGGCGCCATGCTGATGGCCATCTGGCAGCGGGGCATGGACGCGCGCGAGACGGCGACGCTGACCAAAGCGATGATGCTGTCGGGGGAAGTGATGTCGTGGCCGCGAGAGTGGGCGGGGCTGCTGGTGGACAAGCACTCCACGGGTGGCGTGGGCGACAAAGTCAGCCTGGTGCTGGCGCCCGCGCTCGCCGCTTGCGGCTGCAAGGTGACTCTGAAAAGTCACTCGAAAAAGCGTCACGCTTTTTCCCCCATTTTGTCTTGCCGACGTGTCTCGCCAGGTCCCGATGATAAGTGGGCGGGGCCTGGCCCACACCGGAGGGACGCTGGACAAGCTGGAGTCCATTCCCGGTTTCGACGTCCACCAGTCGGCTGAGCAGGTGCCTTATGGGAGCCCCACGCAAATTGGTTGCATTTTTGAATTTCAACTTTTCTTTTGAGACGTTGAATTTTCCACACTTTTTTGGGTTTTTTTTCCCAGTCATTTTATATTGATGTTGAAACGGAGTATTTTGCGATATGAATTATTTTTGCACTGAATTTATGTTAAGATTGGGAAAGAACAGGCAAAAACAAATCAGTGCTCGAAGTTTGATAGTTTTCCCCCGCCCCCTTTTTTCAAATTCAAATTTTGATTTTGATGTGGTAAAAATGATCTGTAGACAAATATATCAGAGGCAGTAAATGTATGAATGTATATTCTTTTTAGTTTTTTTTTTTTTACATGCGAGGTTTTAAAAACAAGACTTTGTTTTCCTGTGACTTTATTTGAAACTTGAAAAAAAATCACAGGCGAAAAAAAGTGAAATCAGTGATAGAAATTCCAGATGTAGAATAGCAACAAAAGTGGGTACACCCCTTTGTGAAACTGAAAATAACCGTGACTGGCGTACTGATACTGTACCCGAATATTTGTCAGCTGCGAGCCATCCTGAGCACCGTGGGCTGTTGCATTGTGGGTCAGACGCAGACGCTGGTTCCCGCCGACCGCATCCTCTACGCCGCGCGCGACATCACGGGCACCGTGGACAGCCTGCCGCTCATCACGGGTAGCGCCCCGCGCCCGAATTCAAATCGTCGGCAATAACCGGACGCCCGTGTTGTCTTCCGGCCAGGCTCCATCATCTCCAAGAAAGGCGCCGAGTCGCTGACGGCGCTGGTTCTGGACGTCAAGTTCGGCCGGGCCGCTCTCTACAAAGACTTGGGCGGCGCCAAGGAGCTGGCGCGCCTCCTGGTAAGCCGATGCCTCTTTCCTTTGGACTTTGCGAACACGCCGATTGATTTCATTTGACTTTATTTCTGGAGCCAGTTCACAACACAACTGGTTTGGAACTTAGGGTCGCGAGACGGGCTTTGGGTTTCAAATGTGTCGGGTTGACGCAAAGACTTGAAAAAGGAGGAAAGACGAGGACGATCGAGAAAAAGTCGAATTAGTGGGAGAGGAAAAACAGGTCATGGAAGAATAAGAAAAGCATTGAGAAGAAAAAGCTTGCAGTGGAAGAACACGAATAAAAGGAGAAATCGTAGAAGGGGGAGAAAAAGAGCAGTAAGAAGTAGAAGATGCAGAGGAAGAAAAGGGGGACGTTTCCATCGAAAAGAAGAAGAGAAAGATGGTTAAAAAGTAGTCGAGGAAGATTTGAAAAAAAAGAGTATTTGTAAGCAGCCTCGTGTGACGTCGCGCGTGTGCGCCTGTTGCAGGTGCAGGCGGGCAACGATCTGGGCATGCGCACGGGCGCGCTGCTGAGCCGCATGGACGGCGTGATCGGATGCAGCGTGGGCAACAGTCTGGAGGTCATCGAGGCGCTGCGCCTGCTCAAGGGCGACCGCCGGAACCGCCGAGACCTCGTGGAGCTCGTCGGCGCGCTCGGTATACACCACGCGCGCCTCGCGACATCTGGACTGGCCGGGTACTAGTCCCCGCTAGTAAGATGATTCAGCGCGCTAGGAGAACGAGTCGGGCGCAGTCTCGCACCAATATATCGACGCACTAGTTGGATGTCTGCCACTAGTACTAGTCATGACATTATACATTTCAAGTAGTTAACATGTAGCGTTTCACTTGTAGTACTAGTTTCCCTCCCTCGCAAAGCGTGACTGCGTCCGATCGGCTCTCAGGCGGCCTCCTGCTGGCCATGACGGGACTGGCGGCCGACCGATCGGAAGGCGCGGGGAAGATTTTGCAGGCTGTGATGGGCGGAGCCGCTCTGCTCAAGTTCCAGGCCATGATGGAGGCTCAGGGCGTCGCCCCGGAGACGGCGAGGGCGCTGTGCGCCGCCGACGCCGACGCCGACTACTTCAAGATTCTGAGGAAAGCCAAACATCAGCTGGACTTGACGGCCAAACACGACGGTAGACAAAAAGGGGGGCAGAAAAAATGACAAACAAACAAACCAAAAAAATAACACTTTTGCTATGTTACAGCCTTTTTACAAAATGGATTAAATTTGATTAAATTCATTTTTCCGTTCAAAATTCAACACATAACACTCCAAAATGACGACAAGAATTTTTGAAATGTTTGCAGATGTATTCAAAATTCAAACGAAGAATGCATCCACTGTGTGTCATGTTATTATTTGAAATGATCATTTCTTGTTAATATTATTATTGAACGTGTTGTAGGCGTGCTGGTGGACGTGGATGGTTTGGTTTTAGCGGAAGTGGTTCATAAGTTGGGGGCCGGGCGTTCCGAGGCCGGACAGCCTGTCAATCACAGCGTGGGGGCGGAGCTACTGCTCTCCCAAGGCCAGAAAGTCTCCAAAGGTGAGCTTCCTTCCGTTGCCTTCGCGGGCCCGTGAAACCTTCGGCTTCGGCTTCGGCTTCGGCCTGACCAACTTGTGGTTATTTCTTCATATTTTCACTTTTTTTTTTTCAGGCGCCCCCTGGCTGCGACTCCACTACGAGGAGCCGGCTCCCAGTTCAGACCAGATCGAGCGACTGCAGAGCGCTCTCGTCCTGGGATCGCCCGCCGACTGGCGAAAGCAAAGTTTGGTGCAAGAAGTGCTGCTTCCTGTTTGACGCACGTCGTCGAACCCGACTCATTTTGGGGCTGCGCCCACGAACTCGTTCCAATGGCAACGCTCGAATATGTCTTTGAAAACTTTGGTGCTCAAGGGCCACATTTGATTTTTAAAACAGACACAATGGTCAGCTCATTTGGAGAAAAAAAGAGAAAATGTTGATTTAAGAAAATGTATTTTCAGAATTGCATTTGTATTTCAATTATAATTGATGAACCAATTTTTTTTAGTAAGATAAAATTGTAAAAAAACAGTTCATTTTAATATTTCATTCTCATTGGTTTTGAATTTTCTTACAACCAATTAAATAATACAAATATGTGTAAATGTGTTTTTTAATATTTGCCCCTCATTTTTATTTATAATGTAATTATAATGCATTAACCAATTATTTAATAAATACATTTATTGTAGTTGTAAAATAGTTTTTACTCGTTTTCATTTTTTACATTAACAATTAGTTTTTAGTCATATTTTTCATTGTTTACAATTAGCCAAATGAAACAAAACATTTTATGTATTATATTTTATTTATAAAATACTATTTAAAAATATTTCATCCTTTTATATAGACAATTATTTAGCTTTAAATGTATATGGAACTTTCCAAATTTGGATTTGTTTAATTTAATTACAATGCATTAAACAATTATTTAACAAGTACATTAAATGTTCTTCTAGAATTGTTGATTTTGCTGTTTTTTTCCCTTTTACTATTCACAATAAATCAATTGAGAAATTAGTGAGATTAAGGAATTAAAAAGTGAATAAATGAATAAATAATTTTAATTTGCCAATTTTATGAAAACAAATAATACAGAATTTAGGATGACGGAAGTGGTCGTCGTGCCGTATTGAAGAACGAAGCGGCCCTTATGTTTCCTACCCGACTGAGATTGTACTTAAGACAAGTTGCATTGTGTCCATATTTCACAAACTTTATTAAATCATGGAACGCATAAAACATCACTGAACAGAACATGATATATATATATATATATATATATATATATCTTAAAAAAAACACAATGGTGGTGGTTTCAAGATCAGTGGACGACGGAGTTGAGCGGCTCTGCTCGGATGTTCCCCAGATCCAGCGTGGAGTCCGTCTCCTCGTCGATCTCGCCGATCACAGCGCTGGCGAACGCACACGAAGAAGTAAGATGATGATGATGATGTTTCACGCACACGCAATGCCAACGTAAACGTTCACCCACACGTTGTCTCCCCGGACGATGTAAAGTCCCAGAACCACTTGCTCCACGCCCTGACCTGAGCTGAACACGCGTTCATGACTCTCGTCCAGGATCAAGTTGATGGTCTGGTCGAAGCCCTTGAGCGTGCCCTGAACACAAATTAGATGACATCCTAGTTTCACAATAGTCATACAGCCAATCCTCATCTACTGGAAAGTTTTCTTGTGTCCTACTCCTTTGCAGCACTAACGAGTGAACGTTGTACATGCTTTGCTGTAAGGCATTTTCTTTTAATGGTGTAGGATGAGTTAGAAATTAGATTTAAGTGTTTTGGGGTCACAGGTTGACATATATTTAGAGTTTACATTTTAAATAAAGGCAATTATGAACATTTTTCGGGGATGGGCCGCTGACAACCATGAACTCACCACGATCATCCTGCCGTCTGACGTCACGATGGCCACCGTACCTGAGGGGCAAAACACGTGACGTAAATGATTTATGTATGCTGCGTTATGACTTCAGGTGTGACAGCAACGCCCCACGGAGCAAATAGCTGAATGCTGTTTTTTTTTCCCCCCAATGAACAAAATAACATTAACGGTCAATATTTCGAGCATTTTGTTCCTAAAATGAGCACAACCAGTCATCAGAAGATGCTACATGTTAACATGGAATGGAGAGGCGCATGCTAGCTAGTTAGCTGGTGGTGGTATACGGTTAATGTAGCTCTCCAGTGCCGTGGACATCCTGCTGCTTCCTCCGCCGTAGAGCCAGCGGTCGCCTCGATCACGAAAAGTCTTTGAATGTTTGCCTAAAAAAGACGACAAACTGGAGCCTGTGTGGAAGAGCTGCGAGCAGCAACCAAGGGCCGGTGAGTACGTCACGTCCGGTTTCGTCACGCACGCGCGAGACGCTCAAAAAACGATTTAATAAAAACAATAAAAATGGGAAATTAACATATAAATTAATGTAGTGAATTCTACAATGTTGATGGCAATAATTTGACTAAAAATTACTCTTTGTTCTTACGTCACATCCTGTATGTCAACGCGCACGCGACGCAGAAATGTATTTTAAATTTCAAATTATTAGAAATGTATACTAACCAAACATATTTTACATTATTGCATTATTTATTACATTGAATTAATTATAATAATCGTGTAAGGGTTGGAAGCAAAAAAAATCGGCTACTGGTGTCTGGAGAGTGACGCACTCACTAGGCGACAGCGCGAGAAGAGCGTGTTTTGTCATTTCAGTGCTAAATAATAATCATATTAAAGGTACAATACTAATAAAACAAACGAGAGGAAGCGATTTCTGTAAAAAAACAAAACAAAAACGTAACTGTGAATGCTGTCAAGATACTAAATTTAAATTGTTGTAAAATACGTATAAATATCTCTGAACTTGGGGATTTTCTTGTGAAAATTTGGGAATGTGACAGGTAGTTCACAAGAGGTCCGGAATGAGCTGAACATTTTGAAGTTGAAATGGTTTGAATTGGTAAAAAAATGTTGGAAAGGGGAGGTAAATGTACAAAAGCTCTTGATTTGAAAACTTTTAATTGAGTCATAAATTGAGAGTAAAAAGTGCGCTAATTTAGGCACTGTGCGAGTTATTGGAATGGTTTGTAAAAGTGTTTTGGTGTGATTGAATGCTCTTTTAATATTGACACAATAAATTCCAAAGTGTGTGGTAAAGGCGTCATGAGTAGTTGGTGTTTATTGTTGCTCAGTCGTCGTCCACACAAAGAAGGTGGAGACAGCAGGAACATCATGCTACCAAAGTATGAAATTTGTACAAAAATACTTTACAACATCGTCCGTGTTCCTGAAACAAAAGACGTTGGTTCACTTCTTTGTTTGTTGTTTGGTTGGTGAAGCTACATGGAAGTCAACTCTCCTTTTCCAATGGCAGTGCAATGCGAGCGCGTGGGCAAATTCTTCCAACGTTACGCACGCGCATACGCAATACACGCGTGCAAACACAGTGTGTGTGTGTGTGTGTGTGTGTGTATGGCTTTATGGCGTGCATTCCTGAAGCCACACCCCTAAGGCCCCTCGGCTCCTTTCTATTGGTGGAAATTGTCAGTGCTAACACTTTGTCATAAAGTTAGCTCAGTCGTGCTCGAACGCTAATTAGTCCCGTGCTAACCTGATTGCTCAGCTGTTTGGATCTTGTGATTAAAAAAAAATACAAAAATAAAATCAGGTGTTAGCCTAGCTGACTGCTAATTACTTCTCATTAAAGACCTGCTGTTGTTTTTAGGAGCCATATTAGCATTGTATAGTCATGAAGTTGGGTTAGCCAAACATAAGCCAGATGCTAATGAGCTTTGTTCACCTGATTGTTATCCCTGTGACTGATGTGAACACGCATTTTATTTGTATTAGCTTTGTTAGCTGAGGTATGTTGTAACTGATCTATTCTCAATACAGCTGACGTTAGCCTTGTGCTAATAATCTAATTAGCTCAGTGCTTACACGTTTTTCCAGGAGGTAGCCTACCTGACTGATGTTTATTACATCTAATTAGGTGTAGCTTGAGCATGAGGTTGGGTGAGTCAAACATTAGCCCGATGCTAATCAACTATGTTTACCCAATTATTAGCCCTGTAACTAAATCTTATGTTGTTAGCTGAGCCATGTTCTAACTTATGTTAGCCCTGTGTTAGCCTTGTGCTAAGTGTCTTGTTAGCCACAAGCTAGCTGTGTGCGCTTTGTTGCTAGCCACTAGTGGGCGCTGTGCTTCAAACAGCTATACGGCTAAGTTAAGTCAAGTAGAACGATCAATCGCACCCACGCAAACGACAGCGAATCACAACTCTTCCATCTCGAGCACAGAGCAGCATTTTTTTTTTTTTTTCTTTTTCTGAGGCTTCTGATCGGTCGCTTATGAAAATGTCGACTTTCTAACGAGGCGAGCGCTAGCAGCTAAATGTTGATGTCACAAATGTGTCACAACGTTTTCTAAAATGTCAAAATGTTTGCATGGAAACCACAGACGACGAGGACTCAACCTTTGTTTTTTGACATATTGTGAGGTCCAGTCGTCAGGGGAACAAACAGAGAAAAGTGACGAGTCAATCAAAACACACAATTGATTAGTATAATTGATCACAGTTACTGGAGGGAGGGGCGGGGTCATGCTCATTGGTGTGTGTGGGGTCGGGGAAGGGAACCAATCAGAGTCAGGTGACGTTTTTGATTGATTGGTTCCAGCCAATCCTGCTGAATGTGTCATCCTGCCTGCCTGCCTATTGGCTAAGGGACAGTGAGGGGAGGGGTTAACGGGGTGAAGCCGAGCTGGCCAAACGTGACAACACACACGCACGCACACAGACACACACACACACACACACACAGACACACAGTGTGGCCAGTCAACGTGTGTCAACAAAAACAAATAATTTAAACTGCTCAGTGTCTGTCAGTGTCATCATCACAATTATTAGTTTTCTATATATTTTCTTGAACTTCCCTCCAGGAGCATTTTCATGGCACACAAGTCAAATTCCGATACGGATGCTCCAATCACTTTGGACCAGTAGAAATCCGTCCGTCTGGAGTTGGTCGTCTCCGTTGGCGACCCATCATCAGTCTTTGTGCTGCTGCTGTGCTTCAGTTGGAATTCTGCTTTCTCCCACACTGGCCAACCACGCCCCCTGAGGACCGGAAAGGGTCGGGGGTCTGGAGTTGGCGATCAGGAATGTGATTGGGATCAGGAGTGAGATCGGGATCAGTAGTAAGATCAGGATTTGGAGTGGAATCAGGATCAGTAGTGAGCTCAGGATCTCAAGAGCGAGATTAGGATCAGTAGTGAGATCAAGATTTCAAGTGAGATCAGGATCTGTAGTGAGCAAGGTTCCAAGTGGGATCCGTCGTGGTATCAGGATCCGTAGTGCAATCTGGAGTAGCACTGGGATCAAATCAGGAATGAGATCAGGGGTTCCAGTGGGACACGAGTAGGATCCGAATCCAGATCAGGATGAAGACCAGGAAGTGTGGGTGTGCTTTCAGGCTGCCTTAGCAGGTCAAAGTTCAGAGGTTGTGTGTAGCACCAAGGGGGCCCTATACGGAAGTGTTGGTGACTCGCCCGGCCCCCAGACCGTCCCCGGGTTTCTTCCACTTGATTGGCGCGGCGTCCTCGCTGGAGTCCTCGCACGCTTCCTTCCGGCTGCCGATTGGCTGAAGGGCGTGGCTGCCGACGGTGCCTTCCGTGTGATTGGTCAGCGGGTTGGCGGAGGAGGCGGGGTTTCGGCTGATGACCAGATCCAAGCGGTTCGACGACTCGGCGATGAGCGGAACTACCAGGCAGCAGTCGAAGTCCCGAGTGCGCACGTGGTTGATCTGAACGCAAGCGGGAAGTAAAAGTACTGATTCGTACAGATACCTGAAAATGAATATGAATCCAAATGAACTGCGGCTTTGCTCACCTGCAGGAGGCGGTCGTACGCTCGCAGGCCTCCGCGCTCCGCCGGGCCGCCGCCGCGAATGTTGTTGACGTAAACGCCGCGATCCACAACGCCGTCCGACACGCTGAAGCCGAAGTCGTCCGAGTCGGAAGACTTTTCCAGAGTTAGCTGCGACACGTCAACACGTGTCGATTAAACGTCGAACATCTCGGCCTTCAAATCAAATCTCCCAATGTGTTCACAAAAATCCAATTCCCTGTTTTAATCGTTTTCCCCCTCTTCGTTTGGAGGGAAAGACATTATTCAAAACTACTTTTTTCTCTCCTTCTATTTGCTTGATTTCTCCTGACACCAAACAAGCTTTGAAACAGTTTTTTCCTCCTCTTATTCACTCTTTAAATCCCACAAAAATGACTTCCATGTCACTTAAATGTCATTGAAAGCTATACAAAGCTAGCAAATGTCACTAAAATCACTAAGATGACTCTTAAATATCATAAAAAATCCCTCACGTGAGTAAAAGCAACTTTAATGCCACTAAAGGCCTCTTCAATGTGACTAAATATGATGAAAATGTGATTAAAATGACTTTTGCGTGATTAAATGACACTTTAATGTCACACAAAAAAACTACGGCAGCTGCAAAAAACCCCCAAAACTGCTGAGTTGTCCACCTTGTGAAGTTCGACCGGTGTCTGGTTGAGGATGTCGTTGACTTCCTGTCTCATCTTCTTCATGGCGAAGGCTCGGCGCTGGGGGTCGGAGGGCAAGGTGTTGGAGCGCGGGGTCGCCTGGGGGTCACGGAGCGAGTCACACGTTACATCACCGCAGCCCCGTGTAGCGGTCGGGGGTCGACGTCGGCAGTCACCTGGGGGCGGGTGCTGCTGCGTTCCTGGAAGCTGGCCTGGCGGCCCAACGAGGTTCGAGAGTGCACCGGCTCGTGGTTCAGACTGAGGGTGGAGCCGGACATGATGGTTGCCTGGAGACCACCGATCGCACGTCCACGTCATTGCGAGAAAAAAAAACCACATTTGTCTCTTCTGCATCACAATTGGCGCACTTTTGTAGTCAGCCAATAAGGCGCGTGCACAAATGTCTGCAAACTTCCCAGCATGCCTCGCTCACACCGACATGCCTGACCACTCACAAACTGCCTAATGTCAGCAAATTACACTTAAATGTCACCAAAAAAAATGACTTCAATATTAATATAATCGCATCAATATCACAAGATGTCATTTAATGGCCACTAAAAACACTTGAGTGTCAGTAGATAGACTACATAAGTGCATTCTTCAATTAGTTTATTTCTACAAATGTTCCAATGTATAATGTAATTGCTGCGCCGAGCCAAATCCGTATACACTTAAGTCTCAGTCTAAAAACACTGAAGTGTCACTAAATTTCACAAGACACTAAAATGCCATGAGAAGTTGCTTAAATATCACTCAAGTGCTCTAGATTTTTTTTTTTATGATTTAAATGTCACCGTATAATATTTAAATGTTACTAAAATACACTTACTGTTAGTGTTGCTAAATGCTGGTAAAATTCACTGAAATTGCACCAAAATCACTTGCATGTCTCTGAAATCCGCTCAGATGTTACTTAAAGCCACTTAAATGTTTAGTAAATGTCACTAAAAATCAGTTTAGTGTCACTAAAATCACCGAAATGTTACAAAAAGCAATTGAAATGTCATGAGAAGTCAATTAGATGTCACCTAAATATGATTAAAAGTCCTTGAAGGGTTAGGGTTAGAGTTGCGTTCAAAAAGAGACAATTTGTGTCAGATTTTCGAGCACGCTGAAAATCCAGCAAGAAAAGGGAAGTGAGGAGAGGATTAGTGAAGAAGAAGAAGAAGAAGAAGAAGAAGCGAACGGCAGAAGGATACCCCAGTGAGGTGCCGCCTCGCCTTTTCCGGCTCCTGGAAAACAACCAGTCCTTTTTTTCTCCACTTTGTTTTCACTGAACTCTAAAAAGCTTTTCATGGGTCGACAGATTTCGCAGAGTCCCGCCCCATCTGGCATGTTATTCATGTGCGCGCGCACCTCCAGTTCTCTGAGGATTCCACTGTGTCCGCACGTCTCCAGATCCTCCAGAGCCTGAGACCAGAAGTTCTCCTCCTGGTCCGGTTCTGTCCCGTCATGACCAACCGTGAACCTGCACCCCCCCACCGACCCCAGAGGTCGCAGGTCAGTTACGCGCACACACTCGAAGCAAAACCTACATCCTATGGTGTAACTACTGTTAGCTCCATGCTATCAATTGTCATCACTTTCAATGCGGGACGCTAACTTGCTACATTGTAACCGCAATGAGCTCACTGCGATTGCCTCACGTGATCAAAGAGCCGCTGCCATGATCAAAACTGCCGCTCACCCGCCGAGCGCGGCGTGTTCCCAGTCGTCGTGGAGGCCTGACAGGTCTGACGGCGGATCGGTTCTCTGGCGAGAGGAGGCGGGCGATTGGTTGTTGCTCGTCTTGGCGTCGCGCCACTCGTGGAAGGTGAACGGTGACGACTGGAAGGAAGGAACTGAAAATGCACACAGGACACGTCATCGCGAGACGTCGATGTCGTCGAGAACGTAGACGCGCGCACGTACCCGGGCTGGTGAAGCTGGCGTCCATGTTGGAACCGTCCCAGGACTCGACCGCGCTGTCGACGGACGGCAGCGTGCCGAACATCCCCTGCCCCGAAGGGGGCGCCGCCACGACGAGGGGCTCCTCCCCTCCCTCGCCGATCGCGCGCGACTTGGGACTGGACACTGCGTACACGCAAGCGCACGTTTAGAGGACGACGACGCCGTCGATGCTCTGGACGACGAGGACGTACGCTCGCCGTGCTTCTTGATCTTGAGCGTGACCGTCTCGCCCGCCTGCTGCAGGAGACTGATGGCCTCGCTCAGGGGTTTGCCCTTCAGGCTGCTGCTGTTGATGGCCAGGATGCGGTCGCCCACGTGGATGGCGCCGGTCCTGCCCGGACAAAACGAAAAAAGAAATATCGCCTCGCTTCACGAGCAGTCTTGGCATCATCGCGCTTGTGTTTTTTTGGAATCGGGGGCTCTCATCTGTCTCATGGGCGCCCACGTTTCTATGTCGACGTCAACCGTAATGTGAGTTGACCTCATTGGAGTGACAGTAGATGATGTGAAGACTTTTTTCCTGACCTCTCTGCCAGGCCTCCCTTGGTGAGCGAGGAGATGACGATGGGGTCGAAAGGCTCCTCGGTGCCCGAGATGGTGATCCCCAGCGGGCCTCCGTAGCGTTGCAGCTCCACCGTGTAGATGATGCTCCCCGACACCTCCTGCTCGTCTGCAAGCAAAGGCGAGGATTGGCCGCTGCGTCGGCGCGCGGCGCTACGCGCGATACGCGGCGGGGCCGCTTACCGGAGTTGTCCTCGTCTTTGCGTATTTTGAGCTTGACGAGCTCCTCGCACTGCTGCAGGATCTGCGCGGCCTCCTCCATGGAGCACGTCTCCACGCGGATGTTGTCGATGGCCAGCAGCTTGTCTCCCAGCTCCAGCGTCCCCGTCCTCCACGGCACAAACAGCAGCTCCCGTTACGCTTCTTTGTTGCGTGCTCGACAATACACGTGCAAATGTCTGCGTTTGTGTGGGTTTATCGTAAGGGTGTGTGGGTGTGGGTTGTGAAGGTGTTTGTGTGTGTGTGTGTGTGTGTCACCTGTGAGCAACGCTGCCCTTCTTGATGTCCGAAATGATGAGAGGGTCTCCTGCTTTTCTGTTCGATGGCGCTGCAACACAACAACGCGTTCAGCGCTCGTCTGTTCGCCCATTTGAAATGCGGCCGGTGCGACCGGGACGGACTCACAGCTGATGGTGATTCCCAACTCCACTCCCGGTTTCTTGGGGAGCTTCACATGGAACGTTCCGGACGACGGGATGACCGATTCTGAGGGACAAAAAAATGTTGGTGTTCAAAAGTCAAATACTTCATTCATTGTGCGTAAGCCAGTCACAGACTTGGCGTGCGTGTTTCAGTGCGCGTACCAGCCACGTCAAACTCCATCTCCAAGATGAGTTGTGCAGTAATGGAGGAGTCTCTGAGCAGCTGATTGGTTTCTTCCAAAGTGGAGTCTTCTGTAGGAACTCCATTTATGGACAAGATCCTGTCGCCGATCTGCAGGATGCCACATCTACACACACACACACACACACACACACTTGTTTATGTATGACTTGCATGTTGCGGAAAGTCGTGTGTGACGCGTGCCGACCTTTCGGCAGGACTGTCGGGGTCGATGTAAGCGATGAGCGGCGGCGACGAGAGCGTCTCGGTGGCGAAGACGCCGCCTTGCAGCTGCAGGCCGAAGCCCACGACGCCGTCGCCTAGCAACGTCACCTCCGTGGTCTCCGTGTGGACCACCTGACCGGCCAGCCCCACTGTGCTGGACGCCAGGGACACTGACGGACGTCGAAAGGTTACATTTATATCGTCTTTCATAATTACAACGAGAAAATGCAATTCAAATAGTGCCCAAGGACGCTACAGAACAATGAAATGTGCAAGCGCCATGTTAGTGATTAGTCAGTCAGTTCGTTCCAGTAGTTGACCAATATTTGTGTATTTGATGGGGTTGTTCCTCACAGGAGCTCTTGAAGTCCTTCTTCTTGTGCTTCTTCCTCATGAGCGTGCCCCGCGGACTCGTGGGGTACGCGTTCCTCGGGATGGTCATGTTGAGCGACGACAGACTGTACGCCGACATGGAGCCCGGAGAGAACGTGTGGCCCAACGCTGCGTGGCGGCAGACACAGCCAGACGTCAGGTGGCACATACACATGCACACGATCGCACACACACCGTGTAGAGCGAGCGAGCGGGAGAGAGAGAGAGAGAGAGAGGCGGACGTACACGGGTTGTTTGTATGGCGGTTGTGCGACCTGGCGCCCGATTGGTCAGGGTGGTACGTGTTGTAGTGGTAAGGGGGGAGGATGGGGGCGGAGGTTCCCGTCTCCCAGGGGAGGGGGCGGGCAGAACGCTGCACCTTGACTGCACGCGCACACGCACACACGTGGACACACACATGCAGGGGAGCGTTGAGGTTAAGACAAGAGGAATGGCATTTCCGTAAAAGATTCAAATGAATGTGTTGCCTTCAGGGCCACTTCCACATTGTGCACGTGTTGGTACCTTGCTGCGGTGCGTTCAAGGCCAGTTGGACTTGGCCTTTGTTAGTTTGTTGTTTGTTCGTGTTTGTGTGCGTGCCTCGGTCTCTTGCCGTGGTGCATTCGGGGCCAATCGGACTCGGTGTGCGGGGGTACCTTGCTGCGGTGCGTTCAGGGCCGGTCGGGCCTGGTGCTGGGGCAGGATCTCCATGCGGACGTTGTGGCAGGAGGCGGACAGCAGCTGCGTGGCTTCGGCCAGAGAGCAGAACTCCATAGATTTGCCGTCCACGGACAGGATGTGATCTCCTGCGTAGAGAGCGCCGCACCTGCACGCACGCACGCACGCACGCACACACACACCAATATCCATTAGGGCGTGCGTGTGAAGCGTGCGCGTGTCGTGCGCAGCGTGAAGGTCACCTGTCGGCTATGCTGGCCGGTTTAACTTTGTCAATGACGATGACCTGCTTGCTGCAGAACATGGACGAAGACAGAGCCACGCCCAGGCTGGAGCCCGTCGCCTTGGCGACCTCCACCAGCAGAGGACCCGAAGCCGAGGACACGGAGTCTAAGCGCGGAGGGCAAAGGTCACGTGTCGGCAGAAGCGACGGCTGTGCGTCTGCGTGCGTGTGCGTGTGTGTGTGTGTGTGTGTGTGTGTGCGCGCGCGCTGACCCATGACGGAGACGTCGTACTCCAGCAGCACGGTCGCTTCCTGGCCGCTCTGCTTCAGGACGCTCATGGCCTCCGCCAGCGTGTTGCCGTGGAGACGGATGCCGTCGATGCTCAGCAGACGGTCGCCAGGTTTGATGCTGCCCTCCCTGCACGCACGCACGCGCACGTCAGTCCGTGAAGTGGACGGAAGTTAAGAATTTAAAAGCCGTCACTCACCTGTCAGCTGGCCCTCCTGAGCGTACGGTTGCTATGACGACGGGCCGACACTTGTTCCTGTCTTCGCTGGCTCCGCCTACGTGACACACGCGTGTCACTATTTCGTACAACACACACATACCCGCACACGCACGCAGGCACCTCTGATGACGAATCCGAAGCTGTTCCCTTCCTTGTGGAGCGTCACCTCCACCGTCTTGAACGTGACGCCCGAACCCTGCACGGCTGCAACACAACACGCCAACAGCACGTCAGCGACGCGCGGAGGTCACGCAGAGGTCACGGGAGGCGGCGCGGACATACAGACGGGCGGCAGCTCGTACTCCACCTCCAGCAGCACCCGCTCGCCCACGTTCTTCAGCAGACTGATGATCTCGTCGTGACGGAACTTGGCCAAGTTGATGCCGTTCACCGAGCGGATGTAGTCGCCGACGTTCAGCTGGTCGCTCCTGACGACGGCGACGAGAAAGTTCAAGATTTGAACCCGATCGAGAGACTTTGTTGTTTTACACCAGAAACTCTCTCCAACTTCTCCAGAACCTTCATTGGAGACTCGAGCCTCTTTTAAAACAAGAACCTTCTTCCGGAACCTTCTCTCTGGACTAGAACCTTCTTTTGAAACTAGTACCTTCTCTGGAGACGAGAACCTTCTCTCTGGACTAGAACCTTTTTCCAGCGACTAGAACCTTTTCTCTTGAGACTAAAACCTTCGTCGTCGACTTGAACCGACTCTGGACACGAGAACTTTCTCCTGGGACGAGAACATTGTCTTGGTACTGGAACCTACTCTATAGGTTAGGTTCCAGTAGGAACAATAACCTTCTCTCTGGACTAGAGCCTTCTCTTCCTCTTCTTCTTCTTTCCAACGTGTTGTTCAAGTGGTAATAGCAAGCGGCGTAGTTCCTACCTGGCGGCGATTCCTCCTTGCCTCAGGTTGGACACCCGCGGCTTCCCGTCCTTGTCGATCCCGCCCGACACGGTCAGCCCCAGCGTGGTGCCCTCCTTCTTCATCAACTCCACCAGCGTGCATCCCCGGAACTCGTCTGGGGAGAACGCGTCGTCGCTTTCATTTTTTCCAGGGAGTTAGCATTAGCATTAGCATTACCTGGTATGCTCTGCCTCCTGATGGCCAGCGCGCCGTCTGACGGTCGCGAGCCCGCCGAGTCTTTGCTGTACGGACCTTCATCTGCAACCACAACACACAGGCGTGGTTTACGTCCTCTCCAGCGAAGGAGACGAAAAAGATGAAGAACACAAAGATGGAGAAGAAGAAAAAGTCAAACGAAGAAGATAAAGATGAATACGAGATGGTGTGATGTTGGAGCACAAGTAAAGAAACGCTGAAGTATCTTCTCTTCCCACCAATTGCACAACTCCTGCGCTCGCTGCCTACACACACACACACACAATTCGCTCAACTACAACAACACACATAGTACACATCATGACGTGAGTGCTGGTTATCTGACATGAATCTCTCACGGACCGGAAACTGCTCTCGTCCCCCCCCCCACACACACACGATTGTCAATCAGTGATCAATTTCCAGTAAACGATGCTGTCGTCCCCCTCCCTCGCTCGCTCTCTCTCTCTCTCTCTCTGTGTGTGCGTCTATGTAGCTCTACCTTTATTCACCCTGCGCAGGATCTGACATCGGCATTTGAACGACACTGCGATCATGATGAAGCCCCCAGCTCGGCGTCGCCAGCCGGCGCCATGCAAGCTAAACCGCCGCAATCCTCTCCACTTCCTCCTCCTCCTAACCCCCCCGACGCTCCTCTTCCTCCCGCTTCTCCGTCGTTCGGCCGCCGCGAGCCGAGCGCCTCCTCACGCAGACGCCATCACGTAGATGAGGAAGAGGACTGGGAGGGAAGGAGGAGGACGAGGAGAGGGAGGGGGAGGGCGCTGCAGATGTGGAGCGCCGCCATGAAATGAGGATGACGAGGGGGAGGGGGAGGCTGATCTGATGGCGTGATGACGACGAAGAGGAGGATGCGCGCGATTGGGGGATGGAGGATGAAGAGGAGGACGTGCATCAAACATCAGAGGGTGATGTGAGAGAGGAAATAAAACGCATAAAAGCATCCCACATGCTTAAGAGCGACCCCTCCCCAACACTCCCTTTCTCAGTTGCATGGGAAAAAAATGTGCGCTGGCGCTTGAAATCAACCTTCACACACCTCACAGCAAACGGCTAAAAGTCTTGAAAGTGAAGTCTAACAACAACGAGGTATTCAAGTACACTTGGGACGTTCCATCCACTACAGACACTGAACAGAAAACTCTGAAAAGAACCCGTTGCTCAAGAACGCCTCCAGAACATTCCGTTGTACTACACCATCTCAGAGCTGCACGGAAAATGATGTGCGCTGGCCCTTTAAATCACACTTCACAGTGTGCTAAACGGCTAATCTGAAGTCTTAAAAGTGTGAAGACGACTGTAAAATAAGTGAAGCATTCAAGTACACTCAGGACATTCTATTGACTATGGTCCAGTGTGAGATACACACACACAATTCAACTAAAATGACTGAGCTGAAGGTTAAAATGCTCAAGAGCGTCCCCCCACTTTTTTACTACACCACCTCTCAAAGCTGTGTGGGAAAAGTGCACGCTGGCCCTTTAAAGCAACCCTCGCACACCTCCGAGCGTGCTCGTTATTCGGCGACACGAGCGCATGCAGCATTTACAAGCTTCACGATGATGATGATGTCACTAGGGGGAAACGGTGCCATGATCGCAACGGCGCCCCGTGATTGGCAGCGGCTGCGGAAAGAGGCGTGATCTCGTCTCACATGTAGGTCAGTGTTCCAGATGCAGATGATGCAGGATTTATTTCACTTTCTGTGTGTGTGTGTGTGTGTGTGTGTTAATTTGTGTCAAATGACATGGAATTATTTTGTTGACTTTTTTTTTTCTCCACAGATAAATGAATAATACAATATGGGTGACTGTTACTACAACTACTACATGACAGCCAGTCGAGCTAAAGCTAACGCTAACATGTGCATCGTTGCCAGAGCGCCACCCACAGGTCAGGACATGAACATACATTCATAGAAAAATGTTCATTTGTCACACATAAAACACGTTAAGTCACATGTCAGGGTACACGTGTATGACGTGATCAAGACGTGCACATTGCGGCTGTTACCATGGCAACAAGCTGATGAATAATTGAAGGGAGCAAGCGACCCTGCAAGTACAAAGAGTCATTTTTAGACATGCAAGACATGCTCAATGGCTGAGTTGAAGTCTTTAAAGTGAAGTGTCAAATAAAGTCTAAAAAGAACACGACGTTCAAGTACACGTGGGACGTTCTATTGACTACAGACTGGTGTCAACATGCTAAACACGTACCACACGCACACAAAATGACCCAGCTGAAATCTTTGAAGTGAAGCCAAGTCTAAAAAGAATGCGGCGTTCAAGTACACTCCGGACGTTCCATTGACCGTACACCAGTGTCAACATGTAATAGACCCGCGTACACGCACTCTCGGGCGAAATCGCACACACTCACGCACACTGAGTGCTTCGTGGTTGGCGTTAATAGCAGGGGAGCAAACAGGAAGTGGATGTGTTGCTTGGCAGCCAAACGGACCGACATTACACTACTTGCGTGCACTGCATGGACTGACATGACGCTACTTCAAGTATATACACTGCATACGTATTGACTTTAGTACTTACATCAACTGAATACATATGTACTGACATTATATTGGATGTACTACATATACTGTAGAAGTACTGTACTGACTTTACAATAATGATTTATTAGCTAGACACACACACACACACACACACACACTACACCGGGGGTCACCAACATGGTGCCCGTGGGACCACATGAGCAGTCAGCAGACTTGTGCTAAAAATGGCTCATCAGTGACATTGTGATTTCCTAGGAATGTTGTAGAACAGGGGTCATTTGAAAATGTAAACAAATTGCTGCATATTGATATTTTATTTCCTACCTTATAAAATCAGTAATATTGTGAGAAATCACTGACCTGATTTATTTATGTCTATGCCTATAATAGTATCATTAAAATAATTTGAGCAAATTTGTGCGATCATAAATGTGTATGAAACTGGTAGTAGTAGCTCCCACTTCCTAAAATGTTGCTGATCCTTGCACAAGGAGGTCACGTTAACGGTTTTGGAGGTCAAAGGCGATGTTGGAATTCCTGCGGCGTATCAACACTTGTTATTACCCACAAAGCACCTGGTGGCTCACCTGCACGCTCTTCAATTATACATCGAGGCACAAACACACATTGTGTACACATGTAGACGACGTGTCTGTGTGTGAGGCGCGTGTGTGTGTGTATATGTCTTTGTGTGAAGTGTGGGTGTGTGTGAGCAGAATGTGTGCTTGTGTGTGTGCACGCATGTAGAGCGTGTGGGTTTGTTGTCAGACTCACGTAGCAGGCGCGTGTGGTACTTGCTGGTGTAGAAGTAGACGTCGTCGTAACCTTCCTGGTAGTCGTCGTCGGCGCGGTACCTCCTCCTGCGCCTTCTCTGGAGCAGGCGCAGGAGAGCCAGGAAGCGCTCCATCCTCACCGGGGGGCTCACGCACGCACTCGCGCACACGGCTAACACACGACTAGGCGTGAACGTCGCTAACGGGAAGCGTCATGCCACACAAAGAAAGTCGGTTCAGGTTTCTTCTCATTCACTCACGCACGCACGCACGCACGCACACACCTCGAGATGGAACACGCACTCTTTGTAGCCTCGCCTCCTCTGCAGCCTCCTCCTGTCCTGCTTCAGCCAATCACAGCGCTTGCAGCACACACACTCACACTCACAATGTGTGCGTGTAAATTGTGCACTTGAAGAGTCAGCAGACGTGACTTCTTGCCTTCCTTTCTTGCATCCTCCACTCCTTTTATCCCTCCATCCTTTGCACCATTCATTCTTTTTTGTGTGATGACACACACATCCACGCGAACGCTTGATTCCAGCGAGGGGAGGGGACGGCTTCGTCAGGGAGTTCCACAAAGGAGAAGAGGGAGGAAGGGAAGTGCATCCAAGGGATGAATAAGAACTACAATTCCCATGTTGCAACCGGGCAGCATTTCATTCAATGAATCAAAGTATTCCGAAGCTATTTGAGTTGAAACGTGTCGAGTAGAATCTCGCCCAGAAGAATCCCATCTCATGTTCTAAAAGCGAGTCACGCAGAAACCGCTCCAGTCGAATGTAGTCTCGTAGGATCGAGAATTTTAGGATCTCGTCGAGTGGAATCTATTCTATTAGATTATCATTGAGTAGACTTAGTCAAGTAGAACGTATTCTACTGGAATCCGTTCTAGTACAATGTAGAATCGGTTTTTGATTGTAAATATTGAACCCGTTCAATATTTAAAATTGTCGGGCCCGACCCATTTTAGACCTTATTATCGGGACAAATCCATTCAGACCTGAGGACAATTTTACAGGATAATCTCCTCGGACATAAGATCGTCTGTAGTTTGATGTTCTTGGTCGGAAAGGGGCAAATGAGGGCAAAAACAGCCCGATTGTCTTCGTGGGCACCGGGCCTGAGTTGAGACCTTTCATTGTGACAAAAATAGTGTTTTGAAGCCATTTTGTGGCATTACTGCACAGTTACAAACTTCTTGGAGGCTTTTCGCTATTCGTGGCATTGCTCCGCCTCGATCGCCCACGAATAGTGGGGCTGCATTGTACAACCCCAATTCCAATGAAGTTGTGTTAAACATAAATAAAAACCGAATACAATGATTTGCAAATCATGTTCAACCTATTTTGAATTGAATACACGACAAAGACAAGATATTTCATGTTCCAACTGATCAACTTTATTGTTTTTAGCAAATAATCATGAACTTAGAATTTTATGGCTGCAACATGTTCCAGAAAAAGCTGGCAAAAAAGTAGAATCTAGTCGGGTAGAATCTCGTCTACCACAAACCTGTCGAGTTGAAACTAGTGTAGTCGAATGTAGTCGATTAGAATCAAGTACAAGTATAATAGAATAGAATGCAGTCAAGTGGACTCAGCGTTGACCCTGCATGTGTACTGCAGCCCATTTGGGGCGCTAACTAGTTGGGCTGAACTGATAGCGCCCTCTTGTGGTTGCTTGCAACTGGTGAAATCATTGCATTATATTGTAGCGAAAAAAGGAGTGCGACAAAACAATGACTGATGCAATTTGTCATCCATCCATCCATTTTCCACCGCTTATCCGGGTCGGGTCGCGGGGGCAGTCGCTTTAGCAGGGACGCCCAGACTTCCCTCTCCCCAGCCGCGTCCTCCAGCTCTTCCGGGGTGATCCCGAGGCGTTCCCGGGCCGGCCGAAAGACGTAGTCTCTCCGGTGTGTCCCGGGTCGTACCCGGAACACCTCACCGGGGAGTCGTCCGGGAGGCATCCGAATCAGATGTCCCGGCCACCTCATCTGGCTCCTCTCGATGCGGAGGAGCGGCGGCTCTCCTCTGAGCTCCTCCCGGATGACCGAGCTTCTCGCCCTCTCTCTAAGGGAGAGCCCGGGCACCCTGCGGAGGAAACCCATTACGGCCGCTCGTATCCGGGATCTCGTTTTTTGGGTCACGGCCCGCAGCTCGTGACCGTAGGTGAGGGGAGGAACGTAGACTGACCGGTAAATCGAGAGCTTCGCCTTTCGGCTTAGCTCCTTCTTCACCACGACGGACCGATGCAAAGTCCGCATCACTGCAGACGCCGCACCGATCCGCCTGTCGATCTCCCGTTCCGTGCTTCCCTCACTCGTGAACGAGACCCCGCGACACTTGAACTCCCTCCACTCGGGGCAGGATCCCGGCACGCCGCCCTTTTCCGACCGAGGACCACGGTGTCAGATTTGGAGGTGCCGATTCTCAGCCCCGGCCGCTTCACACTCAGCTGCGAACCGCTCCGGTGAGAGTTGGCGATCACGGCTTGATGAAGCCAACATGATTTGTCATGTTTTCTTCAAATGAGAGATGACAATTGCACCTTCTGAACATCAGAGGGACTGACTGACATTTGGTCGAGAAAGAGAGAGCTGCTAAAAATGACAAACGCATCCTCATTTGCATAGCGCTCATTTGCAAGTGGCTCGCAGGCCTCTGTGGCGCTCTGCTGCCATTGGCTGCCTGGCTGAGCGCGCGCGAGAGTGCGTTTAATCACATTCTCCACACACGGCAGCTTATCCCGCTGCTCCCCCGCACGGACGCTGTCGGGCCGTGCGGCATATATCGACATCGTCAATAATATCATTCGTCAGTATGATCAGTTACCAGTCAGGTAGAAGACTGCTGTCAGGTGAGAAGTGATGGGCGACAACCCATGATGCATTGGGGCACACATGATGAAGCCTGAGGTGGTTTGCTTAATGGACGTCTGAGTGGCTAACCTTCATCCCTAATGGACGCGCGCGCCCAAACACAAACACAATACACTGCAATCTAGTCGAGTAGAATCCAGAAACAGTTGCAATAGAATGTAGTCTAGTAGCATGTAGTTGAGTCAAATATAGTCTTGTAGAATCTATTCTAGTACAACGTAGTACAGTGGAATGTAGCCAAGTAGAATCTAGTACAGTGAAGCCCATCGTTAGTGGAGAAAACTGACACCGGCCTAAAAAAGGCTTAGAATTGCCGATAAAGACCACAAGATGGCGGCAAAGAAGCTCTTCAGCTCGCTTCAACATAGTTCCTTGGTATCAAGATGCCACAAGATGGCGCCAAAGCATTACTTAGTGGTTTGACCTGTGCGCAAAAAACACTGAACAAATAACGGAGGATAGGTTCAAGAAAAGAAATCTGCCAAATATGTGAATTTACGAATGGCCAACCGCAAATATGTGGGGGTGCACTGCATAGAAGACTGGAGTCTAGTCGAATCTAGTCCAGGACAATATCGTCAAGTAGAACCTAGACTAGTAGTAGCACAATGCCTGAGTGATTGACCTTGATTCCCAACGCACACGGACACACTAACTTCCATCATTCCCTGCAGGCGCACACGCACACGCAGCAAGCACGCCGCCACGTGGAAGCAAGTGGAAGTGCAGCCACTTCTCAAAGGCAGCGGACACGCCAAACAGGTGCACACACTCAAACACACAAAACGATCCATCGTGAGTGTGCGCATGCTGGGTGAATTCAAGCAGAAAATGACATGATGTTTGTTTGATGCCAGCAGCTCGGCGTGCCACCTGGATGCTGCCCAGGGCCGAGTGTGCGCATGTGTGTGTGCGCGCGCGCAGGTGTATATGCCAGTGCAACAAATTAAGGGCAAAAGTTGCACGATAAGACAAAAAGTGTTTTCATGTTTTGCAGTGATTTTCCTGCTTGCATTGCCATTACACATGTAGTCTGTCTCACACACACACACGCGCACACACACACGCACATCAGTATTTTATTGGTAGCTTTGACAATGATGTGCGAGCAACGATGCCCACGCTTTCTTGTAAAATGTGGCGCACATGAAAAGGATTCAAGTGCATCACACACACACACACACACACACACAGGTTTGTTTGACTAATCTGGGGGACAAGGATGAGCAGAGCTGTGACATCAGCACCTCTTGAAGGACACTGTGTGTGTGTGTGTGTGTGTGTGTGCGTGTGTGTGTGCACGCGTGTGTGCATGTAGGCCAAAAGTGTCGTATGATGTCATGCCGTAGCAGGAAGGTTTTTTTGTAAAAATGATGCAAATGAACTTGAAACATCATACGCAAGTTATGACATGATGTATGGAGGGCTCGGTAATGTCGACTACTTGTGTGCAGTATGTACTGTAAGTCATGCGAGTCAAGTATAGTAATGTCAGTTCTTATGTATGAGCATCACTGTCACGTTTTACGCTAGTGTTAATATTTTAGTGCGCACACAAGAGGATTCAAGTGTTTTCATTTCTATTAATTCCCTCTAGTGTCTATTTTTATCCATTCTTACTGAAGTGTTATTTTTAAACATGGATGATAAAAAATAATCAGAATCATCATTGATGCGCATGAAAATGAAAAAACGAGTAGACTTTGTGGAAGGCGTGATTATGAATATAGAAACTACCAGGTCCAGGACACAACTATGATATATTTAACAGGACATTTACTTATTGATATTATGAATAATGACTTAATCATTACTGACTGTAATGACTTATTACACGTCACTTTGACTTATAAACAATCTTTACTTCCAATGAATTGCTGTTGTTACACTGATTAACGTTTACAGACCAGCAAGGGGGTGTGGGGAGGGGGTGGCTACCCGGCGCCATCAAGCCGCTCTTGGTGCTCCTGCCCCGGCCACGCAGGAGGGCAGCAGGTGGGTGGGCCTGCTAGCTAAGCTAACTTCACCTGCGGACTCGACGTGACGTGACGTAACGTAACGTAACGTAACGTAACGTAACGTAACGTAACGTAACGTAACGTGAAGCACCTTCACGTTACCTGACGTCACGTCAAGATCAGCCACACGAGCACACGCACGCACAGCGTCAACTTAAACGCGCGCGACGCCGAAAGCCGGCGAACGCACACGCACACGGGTGGGGGGGGGGGGGGGTCAGAGAGAGCGAGACAGAAGACGTCGGCGGTTCGGCGGCTCCGCTGGCTCCTTACCGCCTTCCTGATCCGCTTGTAGACAGGCTGGGATGTTCTTCTTCCAGCCGGGCATGATGCACCTCAGGGCGGATAGGGAGTCCAGGGCGGCCCGCTAGCAGACACACAGCACCAGCAGCGGCAACAACATGTTAGCTCGTTAGCTTTAGCTTCATGGAGGAGATCCACCTCCGCGTGCACTTCCTCTTCTCCCCCCTCTCTCTCTCTCTCTGTCTCTCTCTCTCTCCCCTTCTTCGGCACGCGAGACCCCCACCCTCTCTCCTCTCTCTCCCTCTCTTTGTCGATGTCGCTCGACCCCCCCTCCCCCCCGACGCACCCCCCTCCTAAATGGAGTCTCGCGCGCACGGTGGTCGTGGGAGGGTGAAGGGGGGGTTGACGTGACGCGATGACGTCACGTAGAAGGCCCGGAGGGGCGAAAAATGACCACATTTATGCGCATGCGCAGTGCAGCGTGGTCACCTGATCACTTTATGACCACAGCGGCATGCATTGTTTTAAAAACTTTATAATTTCACATTAGTACTGTATTACTATTATGATTTATTAGTTTTTACTTATTTCATTACATAAAAATATTCATTTACATTTAAACTTAGTTCGAATAAAAGGAGCACACAGAAAAATAACATAATAGTGGTGTTTAGTTCTTTATTTTTTAACTAGTTCTTAGTAATTCATGACCTGATTAATTATTATGTAATGCCATGGATTTGTTTACAATACCACTAAGGTTACTCAATGTTAGTGACTGATTTTTTTTAAAAAATATTTTGTAACTTTATTGACACAACTAAAGTTCCTCACTTTTGTCGGTGTTCTTATTATTTCCAGTTTGAAGTGTTTTCGTTTATTCCACCACTGAAGTGACTGACTTTTGTCTGTGTGTTCGCCATCTGTTAAATGACTGAAAATCGTTTTTCGTGTGCTTTGCACATCATACTTCAGTTAGTGTGTGCGTGCGTGTGTGTGTGCGTGAAGACTTCGACTGACACACGCACGCACGCACGCACGCACGCACACACATGGCACACATTCTTGTCTTGACTCGCCCCTCAGGAATTTACATCCTTTCATCAGTTGGCGTCAAAGTGGACAAAAAAGAAAAGAAAGTTCCAGCTGCTTTGTTGCTCAAAGGAGCAACCTTCGAACTTTGCGACGAGCGCTGATTTACATCTTAAAATCTGCCCCACCATAAAAAAAAAATATATATATATATAATTTGTCAACCTCGAGTGAGCACCTAGTTCTTTTTTCCCCTTTCATTTAAACATAATGAATGAAGTATATCTCATTGTCTCATTTCTGTCCACAAGTGCAAAGCTTCAAGTTCAACCTGAAGCGACCCTCTCGTGTTTTTCATGAAAACGTCCCATTCTCGTCTGCGCGCGATGCGTGCGAGCGTGTGCGGAAACATGGCGGGCAGTGGCTGAGGGTGAGTGGGAGTGGGAGTATTTGTGACACCCGAGGGAGATGATTCACATGTTTCCACTTTCGAGCTGGGGGGCAGTTGATCGGATTTGAAATCCCGCGCGGATGTTTTCCGCTGTCTTTATTCGACTAGAAATGATGTTTCCATGGCGACAACATGAAGGTGAAAATAGGCTGATGATGCTCACATATTCAGGTTTACAATAATACTAAATGCATTTTTTTACAGCGCCCTCATCCTGCAGCGGCATGTACAACACTTATTTTCGTCATTTAAATGAAATAAAATACATCAAAAAAATGCATACCGTCATCAAACACAATGAAGTAAAAAAAAAACAGTCGTTGTCTAAAATTGATTTGCTTTATTTTAATAATAATAATCATCATCATAATTTCACATTGATCCCAGAGAAATATGCGATCAATAACCCTACTATTGATCAATGTGTATCTTTAGGTGCTTGAAGTACCAGTCGTTAATGATTTACCCCCCCCCCCCCCCCCCCCCACACACACACACACTTTGTACATTCAACGGGAGATCATGATGACCCTGGACGCAATTTTCGGCTATTTCCGGTGCAAAAACGACTCATCCTCCTCATCCTCATCCTGGTCATCCTCATCACTGCAGCGTCCGGGTAAGTGCCGGGCGTGGCCCACCTGCGTTCGGCGTGCCGACGGGCGGACGCTCCACCTTGGGACGTGCATTGTCCGAAAAAGGCAGCCAGCCGAGCGCAAAACGCTCCATACCAAACTCCGTCGACCGAACCATCGATTTGAGATAGCGTCATCACTACAGTATCATGCCTTTTCTAATAGATGCCCAAATAACATGTACATGTTATTTGAAGACATACGTGTCATCGGCATCAAAATAAGACCTTTAAAACATGCTCGTGTGCAAAATGGGAATTTTATGCCGGCAGCTTTCACTTGTGTTCGGCGGACGCAAGTGGGGGATGGAAACAAGCGGGACAATTGAAAAAGTGGACACATTGCAGCTTTCCACTCGTTGAACCTGCTGATTGTGCATGCCG
The DNA here is from genome assembly GCF_024500275.1 of Phycodurus eques. Lineage (NCBI taxonomy): Eukaryota > Metazoa > Chordata > Actinopteri > Syngnathiformes > Syngnathidae > Phycodurus > Phycodurus eques. The sequence continues at coordinate 1,017,458 of NC_084546.1, read as the reverse complement.
AATAAATCCTTTCATCCAAATGATACAGTATTTGAGGTAGTGCATGTGCAGCGGCCTAATAATCGGTTACAAACGTAAGAATCTTTAAATCGCTATATTTTGTAATGGGGTTTGGACTGTGTCCAGCTGTCGCTCGACCTCAAAGCTTAAACCTTAAAATACATTCTACAGACACACATGAATCAATCAAAGACAATAAACGGCACTGCTGTGTGTTCCAATCATATTCGGGATGATATTGAGAAATGTGACTTTCCAGTTTGTCTGAGCTGTCAATCAAAGTGCGATTCTTTTGAATGAACAGTGTGCGACCGAAGGTTATCTGAGCTGTCAGTCTGACGCCCAACCTAACCCCCTCGAGTCGTTGAACCGCTTCGATGTTGGAAATCCGATCGGCGAGGGCGCGTCAAGTTCGAAGGAGTTAAGAACCACCGTAACCGGAGGTTGCCAAACGGCTGCCTTCAAAATAGACTTTGGCCTCAAACGGGTGCAACGAGAACGGAGTCAAGTATGCCCACGTGAGACTGCCGATGCGTATTCTTCAAGGGACGTCATTGGGGATTTTCTCTCTCGCGCACGACTGAAACGCTCGCATGCGCGCTACTCAAAGCGTATTTCGGATTTTAGGAGTGTGTAAGAGCGTTCATTCATTCATTCATCTTCCGTTCCGCTTCTCCTCACGGCGGTCGCGGGCGTGCTGGCGCCTACCCCAGCCATCTTCTGGCGGGAGGCGGGGTGCACCCTGCACCGGTCGCCAGCCAATCGCATGGCACATATAGACAAACAACCATTGGCACTCACATTCACGCCTACGGGCAACTTGGAGCTCTTCAGATAACCTCGCACGCGTGTTTTGGGGATGTGGGAAGAAACCGGAGCGCCCGGAGAAAAGCCACGCAGGCACGGGGGGAACACTGAAAATCCTCACAGGCCCCGCCTGTGTGGATTTGAACCCCGATCCTCAGCAGTGTGAGGCGCATGTGCTAATCAGTCGTCCGCCTGTGAGAGCATTTAATTATTTTTTTCCAGTAGTGCATGTGAGAGTGATTCAAAAGTTTTCCGAAATGGAGTCTTTCAGGGCCTCTCGTACATATTTGGTGGTGTCAGTACTCAATCCCGTTTGTATGTTTTTCAAATGATTTTGGCTTTTATTTTGAAGGACGCCGGAAGTAGTTTGCGTGCAGTCCGTGTAACAAACGCGCGCGTCAGAATGCCGAGCAGCTGATCCTGGCGCGCCGTCTAAAAATAATCAACATTTCTCTCCCCGGTCAGCTCACACCTCCGAAGCTTTTTCTCCTTTGTTTTGCAACCTTTTGAAAAAAAATCTATTTTTCCAATTTCTCCGTGAGGATTACGGGATCACGCTCATCTCGTTGAGGTAAACGTTCTACTTTTAAATTCCCCTTTTCTCACGAGATTTAAAGTGCGTGTGTTATCGTGACTCTGACACACGACCGTGACGTCATCATAAGCCGTGACGTCATTTTTGGGCCAATTCAAACGCCCGAACTTTGCTGTACTATGTTTGGCACATTCGAAGTGCGTGTAGATATCCGAGTGGCGCACGTTGGAGGGTGTCAAGTGTCTTGAAGCATCACTTTCCTCACGGCAAAAAGTCAACGCCGTACTCTGAAGTCACGCTATTTTTCAGCAGATTTAATTCCGACATGTTCGTGGATCGAAAGTGGGGAAGTTCCGTGGCGAAATGCTGTGTCAAATTAGTAAACATCTCAAACCAAATATGGGCACCGCTGGTAACTGGCGGCCATCTTTGTTTGGGCTTTTGTCAGCTCGACCCTTGGAGAAGATTCTTTTGGCCGAGTACACGTTGAAATGATTTCTTGGTTCTGTTTCTGGTGCATGTTAAATGGTCTCGTTGGTTCTGGTCCAGCACACGAAAGTTCCAGAGCACGTCGAATGGTCTAAGATGCGCGTCATGGTCTTCTTAGTACTGGTCTCGTGCACTTTGAATGGTCTAGCATACGTCTAATGTTTTCCCGGTTCTGGTCAAGTACATATTGAGCATTTTTCGTGTTTCCGGTTGCGTTGAATAGTTTTCTTCGTCGTGGCCTCGAACACGTGTAACGGTCTCGTTGTCAGGCGGAGGCAAAGCGGCGCCATGGCCTTGTCGTTTTGCGGCAACGACAAGAACAAGAGCGGCTACAACGTGGACGACGGCGTGCTGAACAACGGCTGCTTCGTGGACGCCCTCAACCTGGTGCCACATGTCTTCTTGCTCTTCATCACCTTCCCCATCCTCTTCATCGGTGAGAGAATACAGTATCCCCCGCATGTCACGGTTGAACTTTGCAGATTTCCGGGTGGAACGTATCTACCTGTCAGTCATGGAAATATTTGCGATGGGTTCTTATCGTTTATATTTTTTCCAATATAAACATACTCGGAGTCATGTCCATATTCTTGATCATAAGCGAAAAACAAGTAATATTATTGCACTTTACTGAGTCCCTTCCAGTAGTTGTGCAAGTCTTCTTCATTTGTGTCTGTATGACTGTATTATACTGCCCCCGGTGGCATATTCATGTAATAATATGCACAAACTGTAATTCTTTACATTCTATTCAATTATGTTATTACGATATGTTCTTTCTTGCGTACAAGAATATAGAGTGCTATTTTCACTTTGAAAAAAAAGTTTTTTTGTTTTTTTTAGGGAGGCTGAAACGCATTAATAGCATTTCCATTCATTTCAATCGCGAAAGATGATTTGTAATCGAATGTGGAATATGATACCGTTCCATGAAATGATCCAAAAATTTCCATTGTCCAAATTTGAATATTTCCAAAATTCCAAGCTTAAATTCTCCATTCTCCATTTTCCACCCCTTTGCAACAATACTTTTACAGAATTTTCTCCACATTTTACGCCTGCAAATGTGAGCGCGTGTGTGTGTGTGTGTGTGTGCATTCAAATACATTCACAGTGTGCTTCGAAAATGTTTTTAATGCCTTTAAAGTAGGGCTTCAACTAATGATTATTTTAATAATTCATTCATCTGGTGATTATTTTTTTCAATTAATCGATCAATTAGATAAAAACATTTAGTGAGACATTTCCATCCCTTTATTCAAAAACAGGACATTGTTTCAAATGGATGGTGCAGGAACATTTTTGGAGTCTGATTCAGTTTCTGCTTCGGTCCGTCACATCTGTCAGAAAAGCGGCAAAAATGTTGATTGTTTTCCAAAGTAAAAGCAGATGTGTGCAAATGTCTTATTTTGAAAAGCAAAAGATAATCTGTCCGCTTTCACGGACCACCGCAGAAAGTGGAGAATATTTGCTGTTGAGAGGCTGACGTTTCGAGGATTTTGGACAATTTCACGTTCAACAAGGTCTCGAAACGATTCATCGGTTGTCGACTCATGAGAATATTGAGTCGTCGTTGGACGTCTGGTTTCAAGCGTGTGGAAGTCTTCCCATATCGTGGCTTTTCCCTCATTGCGGTCGTTACGGCTTCCGTCCCTTGAGACTCTCAAGTGGTGAATGAAAAAATGAAAAAGCCCCCCCGAGGACCGCGCTGACGATTGACGTTTGTGTGCGTGTGCGTGTGCGTGTGCGTGTGCGCGCAGGATGGGGCAGCCAGAGCTCCAAGGTGCAAATCCATCACAACACGTGGCTTCACTTCCCGGGACACAACCTGAGGTGGATCCTCACCTTCTCGCTGCTCTTCGTTCACGTCTGCGAGTTTGCCGAGGGCGTGGTGTCCAACAAGTGAGCCCCCGCCCCCGGAAAGGAAGTAGGAAGTTGTCGGGGGGCAGCGGTAAACGATACTGTGTCGCTGTAGGATGATGGACACCAACCACCTGCACCTGTTCGTGCCCGCCTTCATGGGCTTCGTGGCGGCCACCACCTCGGTGGTCTACTACCACAACATCGAGACCTCCAACTTCCCCAAACTTCTCCTCGGTGAGCTCGACACCTCATGACAAAAAGCATCGTTGACACTGGGAAATTTCAAAACAAAACTGCACTTAAATGGTGCAGCTGAAATGGATGCAATGAAAAGTCGAATACAAAATGTACGTGCATGTATGTTTGGAAGCCGACAGTTCTAAAAGATGAACTGCAAATGTACATCAAAGTTAAATACAACCGAACTGTACTTAACAAATGTACTCGCCTGGATTGAAATCATATTTCAGCCACTGTTTCATTATGCACAGTTGAACAATGAATTCAGTGATTGTTTCACATGCCGCAAGAGGGAGCCCGCAATCCACTGACACTCGCCTCATATCAAAGTATCAGGTACTCGTGAAGACCGACGATATTAGTCACCGAAAAATCTGACATTTTGGAAAAATCCTCCTCATCACCAGTTGGCGCTATACTGCAGTAGCTTAACACATTGGAAAATTCATCATGTGCATCAGAAAGACTAAAATGTCTTTGTTCACAATTATCGGTCACTGCGTTCATTGAAATTTGATGTCTCACAAGTACAAGTGGTATCAGTATCCGTGACTACTCGTACTGGTATCGGTCTGAAAGAAGTGTGATCGAACATCCCTGCCGCCATCGAGCGCTGGCGGTCTGAAACGCACTCCGATTTTATTCTGGTATCTGGAGACAACATTTTTGTGCACAGTGCTGTTCATCTACTGGGTGCTGGCCTTCATCACCAAGTCCATCAAGCTGTGGAAGTTCGTGGCGTACAAGGTGGGCACGCCACAGCTGAGGTTCTGCATCACGTTGCTGCTGGTGCTGCTCTACGGCCTCCTCATGGCCGTCGAGATCAACGTGATCAGGATCAGGGTGCGTACCATCAGCGCTGAAAAGTTGAGTCTGGCAATACCAAACTCCATAGACCAAACCATCAAAACAAGACAGAGTTGTCACGCTGGTGAGATGGAATCTTCCGTAGACATCCTGGCAACATATTTCAGTTCTCAGAATACGCTTGTGTCATCAGCATCAAAATACTCCCATAAAAATGTTCAAAATATGAAGCTCATCGAAAATTGCTGTCCTCGGTTTTGGCGGATGGAAGTGATGGGCGTAACAACGAGGGCAATTTATAATGTGAAGATTTTGCATCAATGGACATTTCTTGGCTTTCCGCTTGTGTATGCCGAATTGAATGCTGAATCAAATGGCTCCGTTATTCATAGGAAGCTCACGTGTGGCGTTCGTAGAATGATTTACAGGCGTACAAATCCTTAAATTGGCTGCTTTGGGAATGGGGTTTGCTTTTTTTCCACACACATTGAATTCTATGGATTCAACTGCAAGATCCCACTTTTGAGTCTTCACGTGCGTTTTTGTCGACTTGTCCTGGCAGAAGTACGTCTTCTTCGCCAACCCTCAGAAGGTGAAGCCCCCCGAAGACTTGCAGGACCTGGGGGTCCGTTTCCTGCAGCCCTTCGTCAACCTGCTGTCAAAGGTAGGAGGAAGCTGACGATCCGTTTCAGGCTCAGGTCAACGGCGGCCTGCTACCTCTGTTGCCAGGCGACGTATTGGTGGATGAACCCCCTCATCATCGGCGCCCACAAGAGGCCCATCGAGCTGAAGAAGATCGGCAAGCTGCCCATCGCCATGCGGGCTCTGACCAACTACCTGCGGCTCAAAGACGCCTACGAGGACCAGAGGGTGAGTTCTGCCATAAAAAAAGCCCACCCCACCAAAAGATGACAGTACGTCGGCATTAAGATGGCAGACCGTCGAACGCGGTCGAATCCTTCTGTGACGCAGACGGCCGAGAACCCGGAGCGAGCGCCGTCCATCTGGCGCTCCATGTACCGTGCGTTCGGGCGGCCGATCCTGCTCAGCAGCACCTTCCGCTACCTGGCCGACCTGCTGGGCTTCGCCGGGCCGCTGTGCATCTCGGGCATCGTCAAGAACCTGACGCAGGAGGAAGGCGGCGCCGCCGCCGCTTCCGACAAGATTAGGGTGAGCGCATCAGAGTTCAACGACTGGGCCGCACTAGTCGAGCGACCGGGGTGCATTAGTAGAATGACCGCGTCTAACTCGTGACATTTTTTACATTACTACTTTCCAGTACTCCATGACATTTCTGCTCACGAATAGAAAAACTGGGGCGTACCAGTAGAACAACTAAGGCGCACTAGCAGAATGACTTTGTCTTACGAGTGATTTATTACATTTTTTTCCCCCCCACTACTGCCTTCCACTAGGATATTTTTGCCCACCAGCTTAATGACGAGAGCGCACTCGGAGAATGTCTCTGCTGTAAATCAGTGTTGGATAAACAGCTTTTAAAAATGAATCGTGACCGATATTTACTTAAGAAAAGATGGAGATGCATAGCAAAAGAGACGAGAACTGAAAATCATGAAAATAACAGTTACTTAGTTTGTCCAGGGGATGGTGCTCGTCTTTACCATTCAAAGCATGCAGCAGCATTTTTTCCCCCCTCGCTACTCAAATGATACGTGTTTGCTGTTACTGATGCTGGATAAACTAATTTGATAATAATAAAAGGTTAGACCCCTCCAAGTAAATATTACACATTCATATTTTTCCACTTTGAAACGATTGCTTCGTTTCAAGTGTAAAAAATCTGAATGCGTAATATTTAGGCAGCCACTTTCGGGAAGGCGAGAGCCGAACCGCGGCCTTCATTTGTTCTTTTACCGAGAACAGTGACAAATGTTTTTGGAGCTGCTTCTCACGTGTGAATAATTCTGGAGCCGCAAGCCAATCACTTGGTGTATTTACACAAGCTGACTTTATTAGCGCAAATTAGCGCAACCGCGATATGGGTTGCCGGGTGGTCCCGCCGACCAATCGGTGACTCACTGGGTGTGATCGCAAGTCCCTCGCCAATATTTGAACCTTGTTTGTGTTGGAAACGGCGAGCTAGTGGTTAGCGCGTCTGCCTCGCTGCTCTGAGGTTTGGTTCGAATCTGAGCTCCGGACTTCCTGTGTGGAGGTTTTTCGTTTGTCTGTGCGGGACCGGGAGATCCGGCGCGGACTCCGCTGAAGGTCGCCGCGTTGACCCCGCGAGCAGCTGCTTGTTGTCACAGCTGAACGGCAGATGTCCGAGAGCCTGCGCTCGAGTGGCGGCGATAGCGTCAAGCCATCGGAAGTGACGTGGAAAGTTGACGGACTCGATGGACACAACATTAGGTACGGCGGGTATGCCCTGGCAGGTGGGCAAGGAGAGCCGCAGTTGTTGGAACGGGACAAAACAAATATCAAATGAGAAGACTCCCAATGAGGTGCGGTCGGCCTCAACTCAGCGCCCGGACGCTACTGATGTCACTCACGAGGCCACGCCTATTAAGGGCGCACATCCAACGAGTGTTTTAGTGGGCTGGTTTGGTACACGACTGAATTGGAATGAAAAATAGTGAAATTAAATGAAATTGTTGCAGGAGAGGTACTTCGGCGTCCACTTCATGCTGTCCACCGAGCTGCTCCAGAACCCGTCGGTTCTGGCCGTGCTGCTCTTCCTGGCGCTGGTGCTGCAGAGGACCTTCCTGCAGGCATCCTACTACGTCACCATAGAAACGGGCATCAACCTGCGGGGAGCCCTGTTGGTGAGGGGTGTGTGTGTGTGTGTGTCTGGTTTGTGTGCAATGTGCGTGGTGTTTGTATGTGGTGCGTAGGTGTGTGTGTGTGTGTGTGCGCGCGCGCACTGTGTGGTGTCCATTTGTGTTTGTTTGTGAGTGTGTGGTGCGTGTGCCTTTGTATTTCTTGTGTAAAATGTAAAACTCCCCCTAAAAAATACATGCATACACACACACAAAACTTGACAATTGATGGTGTTTGTGGAGTGCCACACGGCTCACTTCTCAGCCCCAATTTTCATGCATCGAAGATGTTGTTCTTCCTTCACACAGGCCATGATTTACAACAAGATCCTGCGTCTGTCCACGTCCAACATGTCCATGGGCGAGATGACGCTGGGCCAGATCAACAACCTGGTCGCCATAGAGACCAATCAGCTCATGTGGTTCCTCTTCCTGTGCCCTAATCTGTGGGCGATGCCTGTACAGGTATCATTTAATTTTATTTTTTTTTAGAATTCAGCCCGTGAAACCAGCCAAATTTGGTAGACTATCGTGAGCAGACCCACAAAAAAGTCTCAAAAAGCCATACACGAAAAGGCACCGTAAGTCTGCCATTTTTGTTTGAAGTGACCATTTCCAAGTCTCCTTTAAAAGCAAACAATTACCAGATTATCATATCCAATTGCGACCACAATTTGAACTTCGCATTGTTTTTTTCCCAGATCGTGATGGGAGTCATTCTCCTGTACTACTTGCTGGACTGGAGCGCATTAGTCGGAGCTTCCGTCATCGTTCTTCTGGCTCCGGTCCAGTACCTCATTGCCACCAAGCTGGCCGACATGCAGAAGAGCACGCTGGTGAGCGTCACGATGAGCTCCCCGCTTCTAACGCGGGACCGCCTGGCAATTATCCCCCGAGTGGTGTCTTGCAGGAGCACTCCACCGATCGCCTGAAGAAGACCTCGGAGATCCTGAAGGGCATCAAGCTGCTGAAGCTGTACGCGTGGGAGAACATTTTCTGTGACAGCGTGGAGGAGACGCGAGGCAAAGAGCTGACCAGCCTCAAGACCTTTGCCTTCTACACATCCATGTCAAGTGAGAAGACGGGCACAAACAAGGGTGATGGTGCTGTTGGAATGTCCTCACTATGATTATCTTTTGTCCTGTGCAGTCTTCATGAACGCCGCCATTCCCATCGCTGCTGTCCTGGCGGTAAGCTTATCTGGGCCAGACGGAAATAATTTGCAACAAAATATTACGTTGTATCGTAACGATTGTCATGTTTAATTGGTATTAGGCTTATGCGAGAGTCCTTGGAAGCATTCTCTCTGGACCCAAAATGTTTGAGAACCTGTGTTCTAAAGGCCTGGTCCACCTCCTTGCAGACCTTCGTCATGCATTACTTCATCACCAACACCGGTCCGAGCCCCGAGGAGGCCTTCGCCACACTGGCGCTCTTCAACATCCTGGTCACGCCGCTCTTCCTGCTCTCCACCGTCGTCAGGTTCGCCGTCAAGGCACTCGTCAGGTGAGTCTACCTCGTGGATGCCTCTACTTGTTGTTGTCACACGGGAGAACTGCCTGTCTTCTCACCACATTTGCTCAGAAAGTGGAGTTTGCGGCCCGTTACGTCTTATGGGAAAATAATGGGCTGCTTTACGTCTAGAGGGGCCTGGACGACCTGCTGTGATTAATGGTTGTCACTGTAATGTTGTATCACAACAATTGCAAGGTTTAATTGGTGTTCGGATTATGAGGGGATCCTTGGCGCTGAATACTTTTTCACGGTACTGTAAATTTCCTATGTGTATTCCAGTGTCCAGAAGCTGGGCGAGTTCCTCCAGAGCGACGAGATCGGAGACGACACCTGGAGGAACGGAGACATGTCCGTTCCCTCGGAGGCGGCCAAGAAACACCCTGCAGCGGTGAGCACACGCACCCTACATCAACATTTATCCAGATAAACAGCTGACTATGAGCTGTGTAACGCTAACTTGCTGTCTCTTTGTCTCCTGCCTGGTGAAGACCAAAGCCATCAACAGGAAGCAGCCTCTGCGCTACCAGATGGACAACTACGAGCAGCCGTCCAGGCGGCCGATGAGACCCAGTGAGACGGAGGATGTGGCTGTCAAGGTCAGTTGCCGGAAAGAAAACTTTTCATTCTGTGTCGATCGAGTGTGAAATTAAAGTCAATCTTGAGTGTGTTTCGGCGGCTTGCTGATGAAATGCTGCATCCACCAGTGTTAAGGCAATTGACTCCATTTCGAGAATAATTTAACCACATTTTAGTTTGAGGAAATTTGTGGTCATTTAAGAATATTTTATTTTGGACAGTTTTTTGGAAATCTAATCACATTTATGTTGGTGATATTCGTCGTAATTTAAGCAAATGTAATTTTGGTGAGGTTTGGAGTCATATAACAATATTTTATCTGGGGGAGGTTTGTGGAAATATAATCACATTTTATTTTGGTGGTGTTTGTCACGATTTAACCAATTTTAATTTTGTTGAGGTTAGTAGTAATTTCACTATTTTATTTTGGTTAGGTTTGTAGTAATTGAACCAGATTTGATCGAAGTAAGGTTCGCAGCAATTTAACAATATTTTATTTTGGTGAGGCTTGTGGCAGTGTAACCGCGTTTTGTCACGTTTGCAATAATTTAACCACTTTGCCCCTCAAATGAGTCAATTCCACCATGGCAAGAAGTATGCTGCAAAATGTTGATCATTGGTGTATTTTGACGTCAGCATGCCATTGACACCTGGGAACTGTTTTAAATAGAGATAAAAAATAAAAAAAAGCATCATAAATCTCCTTCTAAAAAACGATTGACTTCATGTATGTGGAGGTGTTGAATTCTTTCCTGCAAGCTTCTTCTTCTTCTTTTTTGCGTTTGACGTACTAAATACGTCAAGCTAAGCTCATCAGCAGCTGTTTGTTATCACGGCGAGTGCGAACGTGACTTCTCAGGAAGCGAACGATTCACACGAGAACGTCTTGCCCCGAACGTGGCCTCACTTAAGGCGACTCTTCCTGTCGCATCCCCGCGGGGCGATGGCCTGCTCATTAGGCCAACGAGGAGGTCGATTCAGGATGTGGAGGTTACGGGGGGGGGGGGCGACTTAAAACTTGACAGACGTGATGGAGTCTGCCTCCCGGTTTGGAAGTTCTCTCCAAGGCCCGGACCGTTCCGACTCGCTCCCGAAGGTATTCACCCGGGTCGAGGTCGAGTGCACTGGGAAAAGCCAGCTTGTCCGCTGTCACTTCCTGTTCTAGGGTTTGACATTTGATGAGCCAGAACGTGGCCTCGTTAATTTCATGCGGTGCTTCCGTTGGTGTTTATCTGTTCTCCCATTCCTCCCCCCTCTCGTTCCCATTCCCGACTCCTCTTGGACCCAAACAGCAGAGATGGGAGTAAGTCACATTCGTGTTAAGTTATATTTAAGTGTCACGTCTTAACCTTCAAGTCCCAAGTTACTGTGGCAAAAATCAAGCATGTCCAGTGGAGTCCCCCACTGAACTGACTTAACTCTACCACTCAAACAACTTTGCCTTAGATGTTATGATGTTATTTGATCCATGTAAACATAACAATAAATGACTACTATTGTTGCATCTTATTGAGTGAGTCACTGAGAGTAGAGGTGACTGTGTTTCACTGCCCCCAGGTGCCCAAGGCGGGAACACCAGAAGGAGCAGCTCAATGAATTGAATTGAAGCATTAAATCATGATGCAAAAACTGTTAAATTATTGACATTCTTCTTAATTATCTTACTGTTTCTGTACTACCTTGAGCATGATGATTTTTCGACAATAAAACCGACATCCATCAAGTCATTTTCTTCAAATCGAGTCTTTCCTAAGTTTTAGCCAAGCAAGTCCCAGTTGGGCTCTGGGATGGACAAAAATATTTGGACTCGTTCCACACAATCGTCCACTGATCAATTCCTTCACTAATTGCGAGCTGGGGCAGAGTACTGTGGCGCTTCACTTCCGGAGGCTCTCGTGTCCCGAGATGTTCCAGCGGAGATGCGCTCGCGGGTCGGCATCGTGCTGAGAAGGATGCTGGGGGAACTCGAGCCTGGGGTCGTCCAGATAAAATAAACTTAATGGGAACAAATAAACCAAACAGAAGAGAGGAATGCGACCGCCGGGAAGCGACGTGCCGGGCCATCGGACAGGCGGGATTCGAGTGTGTTTTGGGGAGGCGTTGTGGTGGTGGAATCCAGGACAGGTGGACCCGAGCTTAATGAAGCAAGGCAAGGCAGGAGTGCAGGGGAATCTTGAAAAATGTATCTCGTCCAAAAAAGCGTACAGAAATAATAATCAGATCATGATCTCTTTTTGCGGCTTTGTTCAGGTGAGCAACGGATGCTTCACCTGGGGAAGCAACCTCTCCACGCTGACCGATATCAACATCCGCATCCCGACAGGTGAGGACCGTGAAACCGAGGAAGGATTCGGTGTTTCACGACCTCTTTTGAGCCAAGGCGCAATTTCTATCGGAGAAAAATATCATAGCACACTGCCAAACAAAAATGTCACAGAAATTATATCGTAAATTCATGATAATCGTGTCTCACTGTATTTAAAAAAAAAAAAAAAAAAAAAAATGTAGTTACTCAGTGTGAAACCGATTCCAAAGTTAGCTTCCAATGCTAACATTAGCATTCAACTTCTAATTTTAGCTGCGATATTAGCTTCTTAGGTTAGCTTCCCACGCTACCTTCTGAAGTTAGCATCAAGTGTAAGCTCTGACATTAGAGCGAAGGAAGACCAATGTTGGCAGGATTAGCTTCCAAACTTAGTTTACCACTGCTAGTTTTGATTAATGATGGCGATGTACTGTGGAGCAACGCTTTTATGGTCTACCGTAGTCGGTAACATGGAAACTTGCACCGTCAGGCCAGCTGACCATGATCGTGGGCCAGGTGGGCTGCGGGAAGTCATCGCTGCTGCTGGCCATGCTGGGCGAGATGCAGAGCATCAGCGGCCGCGTTCACTGGAGCAAGTAAGTCACCGCGCAAATGAGACGATGCGCATGCCTTTTTTTCGAGGGAGTTGGAACATTCCTGTTTTGAACCGATGAGCTTTTTGCACGCGGACGCGCGTTAACACCAGCTTCTGACCTACCTTGCCTTCTCGCCGCATCAGGCCGCCTGATGGCGAGATGTTCTACCAGGGCACGTTCAGGTACTTTCCATCCATCATCTTCTCGCTTCATCCAAGCAAGATCACTATAACGTCCGTGCGATCTCCAAACTGGACGGTCAAAGACGGAAACCAATTATCAATGACGGCATCGCTTACACGGCGATTCCTATTTAGGGTGGTAAGTTTTAAGTCCATAAACAGTTTGGCAGTCGCCAGGGAAACACATCCTGCTTCCTTAAATGACTCCTTCTGGGGTTCTGGCCTCCTCCCACATTCCAAAATCACACGTTAGGTTCAGTGAAGATCCGAATGTGAGTGTGAATGCCTGTTTGTCCTGCGATTGGCTAACGCCCAGTCCAGGTTTTAGCTGGCCTCTTGCCCAAAGACACTTCTTGCAGCATGTTAGCACACGTTGTCAGCTCACGCTAAAGTGCTGCCTTTGACAGCTACCCGGAGGCGGCTGAGGACGAGGCCGGCGACCGCGCCGCAAGGTAGCGGACTGACTTCCTGTGACATCATCGCTCACTTCCCCCCAACAAGTGTTTTTGCTCCATGAAGCATCTCCATCATTGTTGTCTTCATGGACTCGGTTACACAGAGTGTCTGCAAAGTTTTAGACTTTGTGGCCAAGCTCTACATTTTTTTGTTCTGCTCCATTTGTGAAGTTATCTCCACCTCTTTGCATTTTCAGCACGATGATACCGTAAGCTATACTTCACCGATGTGGTGAAGAACCCTTTCAATCTGGATAAACGAAGCTCTGGTTTCCTTAAATTCCACAGTGAATAATGCATGGGTGTTAATGGACCTTTTTCGGACAATGTTTGAAAACGATAGACTACAGGGTACTTCCGGGTGGCGGAAAGTGATTGACTACCTCTGACTTGAACTGAAAACGAAGACCAAATTTATAGTTGAGCTGTTGAAGTTTTGGCCAACCGTAAGTACGTTTGACATCTTGCTGAAAAGGTTTGGTGTTCTGTCCTTCCATTCGGTGCCATGGCTTGCGGTGGCGTTGCTTCACACGCCATCGACCTGCCGTCTAACACGTCATTGACGTTGCTTCGGGTGTGTCAATGGCGAAGCTGATTGGATGCTACAAAGAAAAGCCTACTCTGTTAAAGGCCTCATTGTCCTCCTCCTGACTGCGGCCTTCGTTTCCCATCATGCACCTGCAGCAAGAACAGGTACTCGGTGGCCTACGCGACCCAGAAGTCCTGGCTGCTCAACGCCACCGTGGAGGACAACATCACCTTCGGGAGCCCCTTCAACAAGCAAAGGTGCGCCCTACGAGTCTCATGAGGGCCAGTCCGGTCTTTGATAAGTTTGAGCCGAGCAAGTCGTAAAATTGCTTTTAACGAGAGTCAACGGGTGAAGATTTGTGCGCCCCGGACCGGAAATCCGTCACAGTAGACATGAGCGAAACAACTTTACTCATCATTAACAATACACTATTTATCATGCTCATCTAAAAATAGAAATCCAGGTCCATGTGTTTTGCAACTCATTTTACTTCACGGTATGATTTGCTTCCCTGTTACGTTACACCAAATGTGCGTGTACTTGTGTCAGGTACAAGGCGGTGATCGACGCCTGCTCTCTCCAACTGGACATCGACCTGCTCCCCTTCGGAGACCAAACGGAGATCGGAGAGCGAGTAAGCCACCAGGGCGCTCGGGTAGCGGTGTGACGACACATCGCTATGTTGGCATTTTGTTTGACGGTATGCTTCCCGGCCAGGGCATCAACCTGAGCGGCGGGCAGCGTCAGAGGATCTGCGTGGCTCGAGCGCTCTACCAGAACACCAACATCGTCTTCCTGGTCAGCACAAATTGACACAAAAGCATCAAGTGCTGCATACTAACTAAATCAATGAACGTAATCGGATTATCTGAATTAGATGCGTCAGGAGGGAGCGACGCCCTTTCCTCGACGGACGACGTGTTTGCGCGCTCGCGTCATTTGCCTGTCGCCGTGGCGACGTCAGCTTCGCTCGCGCGGATTCCGATCCGCTTAAAGAAATGTTTGTCGTGTCTTTCGGCTGGAGAAAGGGCAGCGAGGTTAAGTGGTGACGACGACCGTCTGATGAAAGAGCGATGGAAAGATTTGCTCCTTCTGATGTCGAGAAGCATACAATCGTCTCCAAATGTCTTGCAAAGATGACAAATTGAAATTCAAGGACAACTTAGGGCTCGAAAGCAACCGCTGATTGATTGAGAGCGTTGTCCCAATACTTATGACTCACACGACATTTTGAAAGTTCAACCGAAACCCCGATATGCCAAAATATTGCGTGTACTTATATACAGTACGTACTTGTTGATGAGTCCCTCAGGACGACCCCTTCTCCGCACTGGACATCCACCTGAGCGACCACCTGATGCAGGACGGCATCCTCAAGTTCCTGCAGGACGACAAGCGGACCGTGGTTCTCGTCACCCACAAGCTGCAGTACCTCATCCATGCCGACTGGGTGAGAAGACCGAACACCACCCCACCAGCTGGCTTGCTTCATTTTTCACCTTTCAACCAAGGAATGGCCCCCTCCGGTTCTTTAAATCCCCCCCCTAATGAGCGTTTACGTTATCGAGAGTCTAGTGGTTAATGAATAATATCATACAATATAAAGTACAAAAAAATTAAAATGGGGATTAATTCTTATGTCATATTAAACCATTTTTTTTTACATTTAAAAATATTTGTAATAATTGGTTAATTCATTACAATGTCATTCTAAATGAAATAAATGACTGAATTATTATTTAAAAATTCAAATAAACTATTTCACATATTTTACATACACATTTTCTAACCTCATCCATGATCGACTTGGCCCATCTGTTCATTTTCAAAATCAAACGTGTCGCTTGAGCACAAAGGTTTGCTCGCCCCCGCTTAAGATCATCGCCATGAAGGACGGCTCCGTGCTGAGGGAAGGAACTTTGAAGGACATCCAGACGCACGACGTGGAGCTCTACGACCACTGGAAGACGCTCATGAACCGGCAGGACCAGGAGTTGGAGAAGGTTCATGTCACACATCTCTTCAATCGTTCTTCTCTCAGGTTTCTGACGGATGCTCTCCCTGCAGGACATGGAGCAGGACAGCCAAACCACGCTGGAGAGGAAGACCCTCCGCCGAGCCTTCTACTCTAGAGAAGCCAAGAACCAGGCGGATGATGAGGACGAAGGTAGGTGGGATGTGCTCTTCGTGATGATGCCTTTGGATCCTCAATCAAAATTCTGATCCCTTCAGAGGAGGAAGAAGAAGAGGAAGAGGAGGATAACTTGTCCACCATCACAAACAGAAGGTCCAAGGTCCCGTGGAAGGTGAGATGATCTTGACCCTTAAATACTGTTCCACTGGTCTCCATCCATTGTGACAAGATCTACTTCTTCTCAGGTCTGTTTGTGCTACCTATCCTCCGGTGGCTTCTTCATGGTCTTCCTCATGATGTCCTCCAAGCTCCTCAAGCACTCGGTCATCGTGGCCATCGACTATTGGTTGGCCATCTGGACCTCCAACCACACCAACCAGACCATGGTGGTGGGACCCAACGGAACATGCCAGAGCCACGTCGTCAGCAGCAACACCACGCTCCCCGGCACCGTCAAACTGGAGGTCCGGTAACTCAGACATCTTTGTTTCGATCGCTCGGACCAAATCTTGGAGCTGATGTATGGATTTATAGAACAGTTCACCATGACGTCACACGTTCTTCTGGGTCTTCCTTTTGTGTGACGTCATGGTGAAAATGTCTCTTGTTTTCGAACATTTTGAAGTCTCTGAAATGTGCATGTGTTGGGTTGCAGGACTCCTTCTACCTGACGGTGTTCATGATTCTGTGCGCGGCTGGGATCACACTGTGCCTCATCACCTCGCTCACTGTGGAGTTCCTCGGTCTCTCTGCTGCCACCAACCTTCACCACAACCTGCTCAACAAGATCATCCACGCTCCTCTCAGGTAGTCAACACCTAACTTTCTAGCACTGGACAGCCAGAGCGGACTGACTTCTCCATGTTTCCTCAGGTTTTTTGACATCACCCCCCTGGGGCAGATCCTCAACAGATTCTCAGCTGATACAAACATCATCGACCAAGTAGGACGTGTTTCTTTTCGTGTCATTTACTGAATTTTGATCAATCCTGACATCAGTGCTTTTTCTCCTTCAGCACATTCCGCCTACCTTGGAGTCTTTGACGCGTTCCACCTTGCTCTGCTTGTCTGCCATCGGGGTCATTTCCTCGATCACGCACACCTTCATCATTGCGCTGGTCCCCCTGGCTGTGGCCTTCTACTTCATACAGAAGTACTTCCGGGTGGCATCCAAGTGAGTGCAAACCTGCTTTCAGCCTCACTCCCAATCCACCATATGCGCTTCTTCGGGTGGTCAATGGTGGACAATTGGTCAAAACTGTACTTGATGCATGTGTGACAACAGATTCTATGGCTCTTGCATTACATACGGAACCTGTACTACACCCAAAGTAAGTTAGCAGCACAGTTAGCAGGGGCTTGGCGATAGCAGCCCAATGGGTGGTCCTTGTACGAATGCCGTTCCTCAGGAGTCATGCGCAAGTACTCCGCAGTTCCTATTTATGAAGCTCCGAAGACAGAAGTATGTCTCACTTTGGTTTTCTGTCACACACTAATCCATTTTTTTCGTACCAAAACATGCGAAAGAGCCCGTGATTAACAGCTCTTGTTGTGTCAAGTAGTGAGTTATTTGTACGCGCTAAAAGCAACCCGTGCTCCTAGTGGCGAATTTTTTTTTTTTTTATCGCAATTCACACTTACTCCACACTCAGAGGATATGCGCGTCCCTTGGAGGAAGTTAAGCTAAGTACTTTACTCTTTACTCAAACTTTTCTCTGGGTTCACCACAAACGTGCAGCTACCAAATCTTAGATTATGAGTAAGGTTTTAAATGTTTTCAACTGGGTCTCAGACGCAGTCACGGCACATCTGCTAATGTGGACCGGTTCTACCTCAGTTGTTCTTCTCCCCCCCACCAGAGACCTTCAGGACCTAGATGACTCCACACAACTCCCACTGCTGTGTCACTTCTCCGAGACGGCTGAAGGTCTCACCACCATCAGAGCCTTTAGGTAACGTGCATTCATGCAGTTCAGAGTGATTTGTTGAAGCCAAACAAACCAAGAGGCCTCCTGGTGTTTTTCAGTGTTCTTTCCCATCAGAGTTATGATCCAACATTCAGCAGCTCTCACGCTTTTTCTCCACATCTTCCCCCTGAGGACCTCCTACCCACACACACGCACGCACGCAAACACACACACGCATACGCGCGTGCACACACACACACAAGGGAAGCTTCCCGCCACCATTATCAGCTGGTCTTCATCCAGAGGAGTGGTTGGCTCCTCCCGACCACAGTGGAGTTGATGAGGATCATAATGATGTTATTGAATTTTCTTGGTTAATGTTGCTTCAGACACGAGGCTCGCTTCAAGCAGCGCATGCTGGAGCTGACCGACACAAACAACACGGCCTACTTGTTCCTCTCGGCCGCCAACCGCTGGCTGGAGGTCCGCACGGTGAGAGACCTGCCACGTTATTAGGTCCACCTGCACTGTCTAATAATAACATCCAAGATGAGAGCTCCGGTCGACGTCCCTGAACACATCACTTCCAAGATCGGAAACAAATACAGCGAAGCAAAACACAAAGTAAATGACCTCGTTCTGCTTGGCAAAGGAACTCATTTAAGATTCACAACTTCAGCTCTATTTCTTTTTTTCGCTAGCTTTGGTCTGCCGTGGACATTTTGCAGATTAGCATTGCGTGAATGACTTGAGAATCGACAGACTCCCTGCTGACGTTTTGTCTTGTTCAGGACTACCTGGGGGCCGTCATCGTGCTGGCTGCGGCCGGGGCGTCCATTTGGGGTTTGGATTGCGGTCAACCGTCCGGAGGTGAGGTGGGCCTGGCTCTCACTTATGCCCTCACGGTCAGTTCACCTCGACGTCGCTAGTTTGACATCTTAGAACAAAACGAAAAACATCTGGTTGTGTTTTGTGCAGGTCACCAACTACTTGAACTGGGTGGTGAGGAACCTGGCTGACTTGGAGGTGCAGATGGCGGCGGTGAAAAAAGTCAACAGCTTCCTGAGTACTGAGTCTGAAAACTACGAAGGATCCATGGGTAACTTTAGTGTCACCAAACATACGTTTCTGGATCATCATCTTCTCGGAATCTTTGAAAAAGGTTTTATGGGCAGATGAGACCAAAATGTCAAAAGGTTTGTCCCTGTTGTGTCTTCCTGCAGATTCTTCTCAGGTGCCAGAGACGTGGCCTCAAGACGGAGAGATCAAGATCCAAGACCTGTGCGTGCGCTACGACGCCCTGCTCAAACCCGTGCTCAAGCACGTCAACGCCTACATCCAGCCGGGCCAGAAGGTAATTGGCCGACGTTTGCTCAAGCTCTGACCGTGTGGAGTTGACCTCATTTTTCAGTTTCAATTTGTTGTATTTATTTTTTTTGGGCGAGTCATCAAACTTTGCTGCCATGCTCCACCTCTGTGCGTTGACGACTATTTCTAGCAATTTGGTGCCGGCCTTCTGTCAAGCACAAGTGATTCAAATTTGGTGGCAATGAGACAAAAGCTCAGGAGGCGTTTATCTTCGAAGAACACCTGGAAGTCGCCAAAATGACCCTGAAATGTCCGCTTCGAACCAAAATGGCAGACTTCCTGTTTCTTTTCAGGCATGACTTCTGGAGACTTTTTTGTGGGCTGAATTTAACCTGAATGTATTCGTGTCTGTTGGTGTGTGGAATGCGAAACATAGCTGCGAGGTCGGCTGAAGTAGCATGGGTGCGCGCTGCTTCCGCGCAGCCCTGCCGCGCGGCCGCTCGTCTTATTGTCAAGCGTCCGAGCCGTGCCTCACCTCACCTCCGTGTCACGTCCCCGCCAGGTGGGAATCTGCGGCCGCACGGGAAGCGGCAAGTCCTCGCTGTCCTTGGCCTTCTTCAACATGGTGGACATTTCTGAAGGTAAGAGTGAGACCTCTTTCTCTCTTTGTTTCTCATTCTTTGCTTCCTCTTTGTTTACGTCTCCTTAAAACAAGACGTTCACAACTTTCCCAGCTTCCCTTTTTTGGAAAAAGTGTCACGCTGGCATGAAAGTTGTTGACACGATGAAGCGATATAAGAATATTTTAGTTTCTGCGGAGACGTAAACAGTGATTTTCCTTTCATACCTAAAACACTGGCCATGAATCAGTTGGTGTTTTAATCCTCTTAATCGTGATCATAATGTTTGAGCACATTGTACACTTGGCACACGTTACACATTCTTCTTGTTTTTCCCCTTCAACGATTTTATTTCCATTTCATGTCTCAGAGGTGCCAGGAAACCTTTTTTCCCTCGAAAGTGATGTCAGTGGATGTCAAGAGTCCATAAAGGCTTGTTTGGTTACATTTATATTCTGTATAGATAGACAAACAATGGACAAGTTGCCAGTCAATGTCAGGGTACATAATGATGAAAAATCATTCCCACTCACTTTCACACCTGGAAAACCTGGCGAAGTTCCAACCCCAAACCCGCCGAACTGTGCGGCAGACACGCTAACCGCTAGCCAACGTGCTGCCACTTCGACGTTGATGAATGTGTGTGCTTGTTAGAGCCTCGCACACAAGCGTGGTGGCCGCTGTTGCAGTAAGTGGGTGACTTGGAGGATCTCGAGAGAATCCCAATTGTCTCGTTTTTTTCCCTCCAGGAAAGATCGTCATAGACGGGATTGACATCTGCAAACTTCCCCTGCAGACGCTCCGGTCTCGCCTGTCCATCATCCTGCAGGACCCCATCTTGTTTAGTGGCTCCATAAGGTGCGCACACACGCGGAGACACACTTCCCGGCTGAAGCGACAACTTCCTGTTTATGTTTGAGCAAGGCTGTTTGATTTAAGTGGTACTCTTTTTCGGGAGTTAACCTGGAAGCAGCTGTAGTGCCTCCGATAAATCTTGTTCAAGCAGAAGAAGTCGTGGGAGGACTTTTTTGGACGGTGGATTATTTCTAGTCGTTTCATTTCTATCGCGCACATGAGAGCGCTTCCGACACTCGCCAAATGAACTGGACTTTCAATGTCAAATGAGCCCAAACACAGTACATTTCGCCTTGTAAAAACAACAAAGGCCATGGAATTGTGCCGTGTGGAACTCCGAACTGCTCCACTGTGTGTGAACAAGGATCAAGGATTTTTGTGCCGTCTATGTAACGCAGCAGGAACTCAGCCAGAGACTTCATCTGACTTTTTGCCTCTGTCGCACATCCCCCTCCTCGCTGTGTTTGTTTGCGTGTGCGTGTGCGATCGAGTGTTTCACACTGATCTGCGAGATGTGACCGGCTGTGACACTGGAAAAGATCTTCCCCTTGTGAAGACACACAATAAATGTGGGAAATAAATCTGTTTTACCGCAACCAAAATCAAACAACGTGACCTCCCGCAGGTTCAATCTGGATCCGGAGCGGACGTGCAACGACGAGCGCCTGTGGGAGGCGCTAGAGATCGCGCAGCTGAAGAACATGGTCAAGGCGTTACCGGGAGGTCTCGGTACGCACGCATAAGCTTCACGTCGGGTGTCGCGTTGAATCGAGTCCCACCTCTGGCGCTTTCTGATTGGTTGCCGTCCCGTGTCGCAGATGCGGTGGTGACGGAGGGCGGCGAGAACTTCAGCGTGGGTCAGCGGCAGCTCTTCTGTTTGGCTCGGGCGTTTGTGCGGAAGAGCAGCATCCTCATCATGGACGAGGCCACCGCCTCCATTGACATGGCAACGGTGCGTGCGTGCGCGTGAGGAAACGGGAAGTTCAGTCAGTAGGATCCGAAGTGTCTTGGCACTGGAAGGGGAGCGACAGTCACTGATGCGCTTTTCGCTGTTTTATTGAACGGAACAAACGGTTCATACATACAACTACAACATGAAAACACTCATCAAATGTGTTCTACGTGTGTTTGTGTTCAGGAGAACATCTTACAGAAAGTTGTGATGACGGCGTTTGCGGACCGGACAGTGGTCACCATCGCAGTGAGTCTTTGGCTTTACGCCAAGCTTTGTTTCTGGACGCCGTTTGCTTCCTTTTCCCACTTCTTCTCATTTCAAAGTGTTCGACCTGTACTTTGATCACGAAAACGCTTTTCTTCTCGCCTCCTCGCTTCCTCCCGTCCTATCCCTATCTATCTTGTCCCATCCCGTCCTGTTCCGTCTCAACCTCTCGTGTCCTATCCTGTTCTGTCCTGTCCGGTACTTTCCCACCCGCCCGTCCTTCAGCACCGCGTCTCCTCTATCCTGGACGCTGGGCAGGTGTTGGTCTTCTCCTCTGGGATTTTGGTGGAAAGCGACTCCGGCCCCAACCTCCTAGCGCAGGAGGAGAGCCTCTTCGGCCTGCTAGTGCGGACTCACAAGTAGAACCGGACCGGGCCAGTCCCGGTCCACTCGGACTCGACCTCCCCCCGCCCCGCCCCGCCCCGCCCCGCGCCGCCCCGCCCCGCCCGCCTCCCGCTCTCTTCCTGTTTCTTCCTGGCATCTTTCCATCTCTGTTGTCGGGGCTGGTTCTGGTTCTGGTTCTGCTGGAGACAGCCCGGTTGGTACCAAAGCATTCGGAAGAGCGTGTAAACCGAATCTGGAACGGGGCTGGGAAAAGGTCAGCAAAGTTCTCGATTGCGGACCACCAAGCGAGAGTCCAAAACATTTGTTGCATTAATTTAGCCCGTTTTAAATTGCTTCTTTTAAAATTCTCCGGTTTTTTGGAATGAATTTACCTCTCAATATGTGATTAAGGTCAATGAAATTTGAAATTAAACAATATTAGATGACCGCGTTTATTGTATTAAATAATTGGTTCATAAGTCATCATTAAAATAATTATAAATATGACAGTGAGCATGATTATTTTTATGAAATGAAATTTCATTTTTTGATTTGATCCGTTTTCCCCCCTCAAATTTGTGAGTTAAAATATTCGTATTCTATGAATTTATTCTTTCAGAAAAAAAATATAAAGTGAAATAAAAATAAACCATTTTGCATGTACATGTATTATTTATTTGTAGTATGTAATTTGTTAATTATTGGAACTCACTGAATTATAACTCATAGAATTTTAAAGTGAGCACGAATGACTTTATTATTAAAATGAAAATTTCAATATTTGACATACAGATAACTTTTTGGAAATAAACAATTTGACATAATACTGTACATTGAACTGTTTTATTTCAATTGTCAAATTAAGTACAATTAAATGACTGAAATGAATAAATTAGGAAATCAAAAATGCGAATGAATAATCGTCTTGCATTTATCCTTTTCAAAAACGGGACGTGGCCTTTTGAGCACAAACGTTTGCCCCGGCGAGCGTGTCCGCCATCCCATAATAAGCGTGTCCTGTGGCCCCCTCAGCACCGCGTGCACACCATCCTCACGGCCGACCTGGTCATCGTCATGAAGCGCGGCAACATCCTGGAGTACGGCAAGCCCGAGACGCTTCTGGAGCAGGAGGACGGCATGTTCGCGTCCTTCGTCAAGGCCGACATGTAGACGGACGGACGGACGGACGGACGGACGGACGGACGCTGGCCGTGCAAGCGGGAAGACGGAGAAAGAAGAAATGCAAGAAATCTACAAACTGTGCCCTATCTTTCATAAGCTTACATGGATGACATTTGTTTGAGTTCGATGATTTTTTTTTTTGGGCCAGTGATATTGTTTGAAAGACGTTTCATTTCCATATTACCTACAACAAACTCATGTCGTTTGTATTTATTTGGATTGTAAAAACTGATGAGAATGTCCAAATCTTAAAAAAAAAAAAAAAAAAAGCAAGCCTTTTGTCTGAATGCTGAATGTTTATCAAACATATTTGGAATAATATTCATTTAATACTTGTATAGCAGAGAGATAAAAATCCAGAACTTGTTCTGTTTTTAATTGCTTGACGGACCCAGTGGACATCCTCCAAATAGTCAGCAAATATTTGGAGCTGAACAAAAACAAAAATATTCCAGGTCCCAATTGTGACATTTCGATGTGAACGGGGCGGCGACGCGTGGCAAAAATCCACGAATTGCCGAATATGCGGGAGTTTAGTGCTCCGAAAAGAGTTTGCGCGATGCATTGAAGCGCCGAAGCGCCGTTAATCCGAGGAATAGAAAAGTCCATTTTTCAGCCGGTCCCTCGATGATCGTGTTCACGATGTCTGAATTTCCACCGGGTTTTATTTTCTAATCAACTTGATGGCCGGCGTGCAACTTAGCGCACGAAACATCTTCTTGTCGACTGACTTTCAAACGAAGACGTTTTCTCGTCGGCCCGTCGCCTTTTGCCACCCGCAAGTACGTTGGAACGTTCACGAGATGACTTTGGAAAATAAATGTTTTTACCTTCTGCGCTGAGCGGTTCTGTGATGACTACGCAGCCAAAATGTGCATCGTGAAAGCCCTTTCAAAATCTTTCGTTGCACTGTTGTTCTCCAACGAGTCTTGATTTTTGTTTTGTTGTTCATCTCAAAAATGACATCTCCAGTCCTGTGGTATCGGGAAAATGAAATCATGAGTTCAACAATAGGATTTTTTTGTTGTTTTTTTTTTGCTCGTCAAATTGCATGAAAACTCAGTCATGACAAATGAAAAAGCAACATGTTGAGTTGCGATTATTATTGAAGACAATTCTTTGTTGCAATGAACATCCAGCCAGTTCCTTACGCTTTCAAATATGAAATATTGTTCATAATTCAGCTAAATCTTGTAGTTTTGGTGACATAAAGACAAATCGTAGCAATTTTTTGTGGCATCTGGACACCGATAGCAATGATGAAAATTCATGCATCGAGCAGCTGCCAATATTTTACCATCAAGCTCGGTGACAGCAATAATATCATGCAGGTTTAGGTGCCATTTGGAGACTTTTCCCTCTTCTGTCACTTTCGTAACTTGTCCCACCGCCCCCGCCCCGCCCCCATTTTCGGGAGCCCTACTCTGCTCACTAGCGCCGCCCGGCGGCTCCAACAAGCGCCCGCTGAGCATTTGGGGTGTCGACTTTTGGAGCCGATTTGCTGATCTTTTGCGCCTTTGGAATGTTGTGTTTTTGGCGGCCGGCAGATGTGGACTCGCCGACCGGCTAAGGCAGCGGAGCCGGTCTCCGGGCTGAGGAGGTCGTAAGGCCGTCCCAGCCCTCCTCAGAGCGGAGGCGGCTCCCGGGCGGGCGCCTAAAAGGCGGCCGGACGCGCTTTGCTTGCGTCAAAGGCGCACGGCACGGCAGGGCAGCATGCTGGCTCGCAAGAGCATCATCCCGGAGGAGTTCGGCCTGCCGGGGCTGGTGTCGCGCACGCCCCGCAAGCCGGTCTTCCGCGACCGGGTGAACAAGGCGCGCTTCATCGCCAAGAACGGCTCGTGCAACCTGGCGCACAAGAACATCCGCGAGCAGGGCCGCTTCCTGCAGGACGTCTTCACCACGCTGGTGGACCTCAAGTGGCGCTTCACGCTCGTCATCTTCACCACCACCTTCGTCAGCAGCTGGCTGCTCTTCGCCATGAGCTGGTGGCTGGTGGCCTTCGCGCACGGGGACCTGGACCCGCAGCGCCTCCACGCCGCGCACTGCGTCACCAACGTCAAGTAAGAGCCGCTCGGCCGCGTGTCGTCGCGGAAGGAGTGGACGTGACGTCACCGTCTTCGGCCCCGCCCACTCTTCAGCCGCCCGCCTCCTCCTGATTGGCCGCTGAAAGTGTCACGGTATCGAGCGATACGAGGCTGCCGATACCGGACGCCGATATTTCCGTCCGCGCGGAGGATTGCCACATTTCCACGCGTGACGATGCGCCTTTTGGTCCGTGCAGGTCGTTCACGTCGGCCTTCCTGTTCTCCATCGAGGTGCAGGTGACCATCGGGTTCGGCGGCCGCATGATCACCGAGCAGTGTCCCGCCGCCATCACCGTGCTGATCCTGCAGAACATCGTGGGCCTCATCATCAACGCCGTCATGCTGGGTAGGCCGCAGTCGCCATCGCCGGCGCCACCTCGCGCCGTGACGCCGCCGCTCTTCGCTCCAGGTTGCATCTTCATGAAGACGGCGCAGTCCAACCGGCGCGCCGAGACGCTCATCTTCAGCCGCCACGCCGTCATCGCCGTCCGCAACAACCGCCTGTGCTTCATGATCCGCATCGGCGACCTGAGGAAGAGCATGATCATCGGCGCCACCGTCAGGCTGCAGGTCGCTTCTCGCCGTCGTCTCGTTCCGTAAATGCTGACGAGATTCGCCGTCAATAATCACGCAAAAACTCATTCCAGTGAGCTAGATGACATACGTCGATTTGATTGAACAATTAGTTCACATGTAATAATTCATTGATTACAGTGAGCATGAATTACTTCATCATAGCATTTATTTATTGAGTATTATTCCTGAAATTAGTCAAATATATTGAATGTAGGATTCGATTCATTCTTCTCTCGAGTATGAATTTCCTTTTGAAGAATAATATGTCAACGAAATAAAAACCAGCCGCTACAGCGCTCGGGGTCCGATTAACGTCGGCAGACAGGAAGTCCCGAGTTTGACTTCCTCTGGTGTCGTTAGCAACTCCACCCGGCGTGTGTGACGTTGGCGCGCAGGTGGTGAGGAAGACGAGCACGCCCGAGGGCGAGGTCATCCCCATCCACCAGATCGACGTCCAGACCGAGAGCGCCGTGGACCTCTTCCTGCTCGCCCCGCTCATCATCTGCCACGTCATCGACAAGAACAGGTACGCGCCCGCGCCATCGGAACTCGACACGGTCAAATCCTTCCGATAACACGCAAACGTATTCAAATACGGAAGAAAGGCGAAGGGAAGGGTCAATGTTTAAAGCGCACTCTTTTTTCCAAAATAAAACATTTGAATGTCACACCACAAAAGCGGAATGAAGAATGGTCACCCTTTTTCAAATTGTAAACAACGACATGTAACACTTTTGACTTCATGAAAAAAAAACGATCATAGCTTACTGCTGACATACAACGCGGAACATCGTAGATGGGCTCGCGCAAACTTGCGTGGCCTCTACGGTAATCGTAAACGTTCAAACGTGCGCTACTTGAGCACGCGCGGAGCAGCGGCGCAGACAAACAGGCTTTTTCGGTTTGTTTGGTTTATCTGCTCTGCGACGTTCTCTGCCTCTTCGTCTCGCTTTGAATCACGCTGCGCATCTTCCAGTAGAGCTCAGCGCTGCCCGGCATGTTGTGGCCCAGCGCGGTACTACACCGCGCGCGGCTGTAAATCGGTGCGGCGTGTGTGTGAGCGCAGTCCGCTGTACGAGCTGTCGGCCATGGAGCTGCAGTGCAGCGACCTGGAGGTGATCGTGATCCTGGAGGGCGTGGTGGAGACCACCGGCATCACCACGCAAGCCCGGACCTCCTACGTCTCCGAGGAGATCCAGTGGGGCCACCGCTTCGTCCCCATCGTGACCGAGGAGGAGGGCGTCTACTCGGTGGACTACTCCAAGTTTGGCAACACAGTGCGGGTCGGTCGCTCGGGAACCGCATTTCGAGTCCCCTTACTGTTCTTTTCAACGAGCGTTCGGCCATTTTTCTCCTCTGTCAGTCACTGCGGTAAACAGCTGTTCGGTGTTTTCTATTTGCACATTGCATATTTCAGTCACGACAAAAGGGGGCACGCTCCTCTCAAACGTAGATTTGAAAACTGCTTTTAAGTGACTGATGTGCAACTCAGGCATCTAAAACAAAAGCGCTTTGAATAGCTGTCGACTGTAGTGACCGAAACTGAAAGCTGACTTGAAATGGTGACGGATGCTGAACTCTCAGTCGTACGCCGTAGAAGGCTTGACCTTGTTGTCGTTGCCGTGGCGACAGGTGGCCACGCCCCGCTGCAGCGCCCGCGAGCTGGACGAGAAGCCGTCCATCTTGATCCAGACGCTGCAGAAGAGCGAGCTGTCCCACCAGAACTCTCTGAGGAAGAGGAACTCCATGCGGCGCAACAACTCCATGCGCAAAGGCGGCGGCGGCGGCGGCGGCGGCGGCGGAAGCTTACGGCGAAACAACTCCGGCATGGTCTCGCCCAAGGTCCAGTTCTTCACGCCCGCCGAGGGCGGTCAGAGCGCGAACGCCGTCACCTGACGCGAGGCCTGCGTCCCGCTGCTTTGCCTCCCGCTCGCCCCTGTGACCTCTGCCCCCGTTGGACTTCTTCTTTGCCTTCTCCTCACATTTCTCCAGCTCACGCCAGCCCCGCACCTGCAAGGCCGAGAAGAGGGAGTTGCTTCCGGTTGCCATGGTTACACTTCACTCAGCACTGATGCAGAAAAAATTAATGATTTGCATATTTCTTTCAGGAGAAAATGTTGCCTTAGTACTCATGATCAACACTTTTTGTTATAATCCATTTTTGTCCATTAAAAAAATAATAATGGAATAAATCATCAACCTTCTGAGTACGAACATGAAGAAATTAAATGAATGGACACAAATTAACGTTTTGTGCATTTGTGTCAGAAAGACTCAGTGTATGTTGGCCATAAATTGCCGCTGATATAAATTAAACTCGACTCACAGAAAAAACTTAACCCAACATGCTCGAAAAAAAATGGGACAAATATTTTTAATGATTTGATGCAACTATCCACTATACTCTGGATTCATAAACAACAAATAGACTAAAATAAAACACACAAACATAAAAACAAATAATTCATGAATAAATGAATTCAATGTATAACGTCAAAATTAAAAAATTGCTACGCTGCATAAGGAGTATTCGGTTGGCGCGCACGTTTTACGCCACCTCCATGGTGACGTCCAGACACGGAAGTATCAGGTGCTCATTAAATAAAATAAATGCACGACATAACATAAATATACACTGTTGGCACCCGCATTTTACGTTAGATACGTGTTGACGTCGGAGACTTGGAAGTGTCAAATGTTTGTTAAATAAAAGAATTTAAAAGAAACAGATGCGTAAAAACGATCAACTTTTGTCGCGTACTTTAGACGTCGCCGCGCCGTGACGTCACATACCCGGAAGTGTCAGATGTTTGCTTTGAAGGGCTCAAAGATGGCTGCAGCTGTTTGCAGGCTGCGCAGCGCTCATCTCCTCAACAGGTCACAGCTGCTCACCGGACGTCGGTTGTACTCCGACGGAACCGAACCAGAACCGCTGACCGTGCGCAGGCAGGACAACGGCATCAGGTGACGAACTCGCTGGAGAAATGGAGCACATTTCCAAACATTCCGAAATAGGCCAACCGCGTAACACTGCAGTCGACTTGAATGCAACCAGTACGCGTCGTTAAAAGTCTTCATGAATGCGGCGTATTTTGTGAGAAGCAAATTGTATTTTTGTACTTTCTGGCCACTTTATTCGTTGAGTGGCCTTGTTTTCCTGCTTTGTATTTGTTGGAACGTGATGTCAATAAATGAAACGTGTGCATTCACGCATGTGCGTAGAAGGATAATACTGAACAATCCCCGAAAGAGAAACGCTCTTTCGCTGTCCATGCTGGAGTCTCTCCGAGGGGACCTCCTGGCTGATGTGGACAGCCCGGATCTCAGAGTCATCATCATATCGGGTACGGCGTGAAAAGCCTTCGCAAACATTTGGACTGACACGTAGCCTCTGTTCGGCGCTCTTTTTAGTTTGTTAAGTTAAGATGTTGAAGTGAGCGCAGGCAGACTGTACAAGGCCAATATTTGTCACCCGTGTTAGCCGAAGGCCCGGTGTTTTCCTCCGGCCACGACTTGAGGGAGCTGACGTCGGCCCGCGGTCCAGAGTATCACAGGCGCGTGTTTCGCACCTGCACACAAGTGAGTCGCGTTCTGCGCGCCGCTTTTTTCTTCCGTTTCTTCATTGACGCGTTTGCTGTGGCGCAGGTCATGACTCTGATACAGGACCTTCCCGTTCCCGTCATCGCCATGGTGAACGGCGTGGCCACGGCGGCGGGCTGCCAGCTGGTGGCCAGCTGCGACGTGGCGGTGGCCTCCGACAAGTCCACCTTCGCCACCCCGGGCGTCAACGTGGGCCTGTTCTGCTCCACTCCGGGCGTGGCCGTGGGCCGAGCCGTGCCCGGCAAGGTGCGCCGTCGACGCAGACGTATGTGGCTGAGAATGCGTCAGGACGGCTGACTCGTGCAAGTTCGGCCGCGCTTTGAGCTACGGTTTTAAGACGCTTGTATCTCAAATCATCTCTTGCTATCTGTCCATATGTGTCACTCCACCGTTTGTCATCAACTATCCGTTGCCTAAAGGGTTATAACACCGCAACGCTGATGCCATTTGTTAGCCTGTCTATGGCGTTTTGCATTGGTACTTTCTTGAAACGTGGAAGGTGAGACTTGAGCCTTGTGACATGTGCGTATGTGACTTCCCCCCCCCCGGCAGGTCGCCATGGAGATGCTTTTCACGGGCACTCCCATCTCGGCCCGTGACGCTTTGCTGCACGGGCTGCTCAGTAAGGTGGTTCCGGAAGAGCGTCTGGAAGCGGAGACGTCGGCCGTCGCCCGGCGGGTGTGCGGGGCCAGCCGACCCGTGGTGGCCCTCGGCAAGGCCGCCTTCCACAGGTGCGCGCCGTTCACGCTGACGCGATGATGTCGGCGCGCTCGCCTCGCCTCGCCCACCTTGAGTCAGTTCCGTCTTTCTTCCCAAGGCAAATGTCTCAAGGTCGAGACGCGGCGTACGCCGCCGCCTCCGAGGCGATGGTGGACAACCTCGCTCTGAGGGACGGCCAGGAGGGAATTCGAGCCTTCGTGGAGAAACGCGAGCCGGTGTGGAGCCACAGAGCGGAAAACGTCCACGACTGACCTCGTCTCCTTCGGACCTCAACTGAACCCGGCGTGCCTGGAAAAGTTGCATTGTTTCGATCCGTAATTGGAGAACGGACTCAATCAAGCTAAAAAAGGAAAGTTACTGAAAGTTTCTCCGTGGCGAGGATGATTGTGTCTTACCAATGCAAATAAAATATCAGTCTGTTTTCTCTCCTGCTTGTCCTTGAGCCTATCC
Organism: Phycodurus eques; assembly: GCF_024500275.1. Classification (NCBI taxonomy): domain Eukaryota; kingdom Metazoa; phylum Chordata; class Actinopteri; order Syngnathiformes; family Syngnathidae; genus Phycodurus; species Phycodurus eques. The sequence goes on along the minus strand of NC_084546.1, from coordinate 986,803 downwards.
CAGCTGACTTTGAGCAAGAGGCGGGGTACGTGTCGGAAATGTTAGCGAGCGCACTTCAGAATCAGAATCATCTTTATTTGCCAAGTATGTCCAAAAAACACACACGGAATTTGTCTCCGCTAGTTGGAGCCGCTCCAGTACGACAACAGACGGTCCGTTGACAGAGAACACTTTGGAGACATATCGACATTGACACAAAAACAAACCAGTGTTTTAGAATGTGGGAGAACACACAAACTCCACACAGGAAAACCAAAACTGAGATTGCAAGCCCAAACCGTCAGAAGTGTGAGGCAGACGTGCTAAGCGCTTGCCGACACCAAAATAAGAGTTCTTCTTCTTGTTTGAGTTGAATGGCAGTTGGCAAGCAATGTTTACGTACATTACTGCCACCTAGTGGACCGGAGCGAGGATTCGTCATATTGTAAGGTTAAGCATGGTTATTTTCCTGACTACCGATGTCATTTATTCATATTCGATCATTACACTCTCCACACCGATAATGAGGTGTATTTGCTATACTGTAGAAGCAAACTTTTTTTTTTTTTTAAATGGAGCGAACAACAAGCCTTGATATCTGCGACTAATACGTCAGTTCAGATTAAACCTTGGTTTCATAACCCGTCAAAGTTTCAGCAAACAACGTGGAGGCCTTTTCGCCGATTTTCTGTGCGCGTCCGCGAAGGCGTCCCCCGTCCTTGTGATTTGCGCGCCTGCGCAGTGCTGCCCGCCTGACCTTCATCTGCTAGCATGTTCGCCAGGACCAGCGCGCTGCTCTTCTCCCCGCAATGGTAGACAAAAACGTCGCATGATTCTTCTTCCCCCGCGCGATGGTGGACAAAAAGTCGCATGATTATTCTTCCAACGTTTTATGCTGTGTATCGCGAGCGCTTTAGACGTCAACGCTGTTGAGTGCAATGAAGGCTATCGGAAGCTAAAGGACGCGCTAATGCTAAATAACCGGATGACATTGTCTGCTTTTCACATCATTTTCACTGACGCTGTTTAGTTTGAGCATTTCCTCGAAAACTTTGCAATCTTTTCGCATTTCAATTCAACATTTGCGCGCAATGCCACGTTCGTCGCCTGAAAGTGTGTTTTGTCTTCGCAGCGGGCAGATCAGGAACATGGCCACCTTGAAGGACAGTAAGTTGCCGTCTTCTGCTCCCCGCAACGTCAAAGCTGACGAGGAATAACACGAAGTCACGCGAAAAGTCCTTTTTCTTGTCTCGTTGTGACAATGCTGGGACTTGCAAGTCGACATTTCCACGCCCAAAATTCTCCGTTCATTCCCAGTGAGAGATTCAACAAGCGTTCCCATTCCGATCTCCAAATTCAGAAGTTTTTGCAAAAATGAACACATGATGCAAATTGCTGATTGTTCCACATACTTTATTCCTTCTTCCTCCAGCATTTCATGACTGATTGAAACTTTCCCACTCCAAAATATTTTCCAGCTTCGAACAAAAGCTCACATTTCCCACATCGCAATCCTCCTCATTTCCACATATTTGACTTTCATTCAGCATTTCGGCGTTGATATGCAACGCACCCGGACGTTGTCACATAGTTGTCGTCATTATCTTCTCGTGTATTGAAATGTGCCTCTTGCAATGTCAAATGAGGAAGTAAGCCAGTGTTTGCCAAATTTCAAGGAGCCAAGCAAGGCACCTACTTTCCCCAAAAGTTGAGCGAAGCATCTGTCCGTTTGTGTGTGTAGTCACCATCCGCCTGAAGTCCATCAAGAACATCCAGAAGATCACCAAGTCCATGAAAATGGTGGCCGCCGCCAAGTACGCTCGGGCTGAGAGGCAGCTGAAGCCCGCCCGAGTCTACGGCACCGGCGCCCTCTGTACGTTCCGCCCGATTCGGACCGGCCACGTTAAAAAGGCGCCGGTGTTCACGCCTGCGCCCTGTCCTCCAGCTCTGTACGAGAAGGCGGGGATCAAGGCGCCCGAGGACGAGGCGACCAAGCACCTGATCGTCGGCGTGACCTCCGACCGCGGCCTCTGCGGCGCCATCCACTCGGGCGTGGCCAAGAACATCAAGAACCAGATCGCCGACCTGACGGCCGGCGGCAAGGAGGTGATGGTGGTCAACGTGGGCGACAAGCTGAGAGGTCTGCTGCACAGGTAATCGTCGGCGCTCGCGAGTTGAGCTCAAACGCTTCCGGTGGCTTGACGGCGCGGTCGCGGTCGTCCTTCAGAACGCACGGCAAGCACATCGTGCTCAACTGCAAGGAAGTGGGCCGCAAGCCGCCCACCTTCGGGGACGCGTCCGTCATCGCCGGCGAGCTGCTCAACTCCGGCTACGAGTTTGACCGGGGAACCGTCGTGTACAACAGCTTCAGGTGGGCCGCGCCTTGACTTGCTTCTCAATATGGCGGTTTGGGGCGAAACTAAACAAACATGGCCGACTCTTTCGTCCCGTACAAATGTGATTCTCAATTTTCATTTTCATTTTTCTAATCAAGTTTTGCTCTGTTTTTTTTTCCCCCTTTGGGAATTTTTTTTCCCCAGATAAAGCAAGCTTTAAATCAAACATTTTTTTGGTTTGTTTTTCCCCCCCAAGCATAAACTTGGATATAAATAATAGAAATATTTGTTTGCCCTAATTGTGCGACAGAAGTGGAATCTTGGAACTCTTGCGAAAATGTTGTACAATTGTTGAATTCACAGTGCTTTACTTTTCCACATTTGATCTCACAAATGTATTTCCTCAAAATTCTAAACATGACAGCGTCGACTTCCACAGAAATAATAGAAATTCAAATATAGATAATGTCGAAAGAAGTGCGAATGAACACTGCGAATTTTTCCTATTTTGTGTTGGGACCTCATTTTTGTCGTCGTTGTCGTGCCCCCCCCCCCCCCTCCCCCCTCCCCCTCCAAGTTCCAAGACACCGCAGCCCATAATGACAGCTGGAAAAAAGTTGAACGTCCACACGAATAAATCTTGTTCCGTCCCAGATCAGGTCAAACGCAATCAGTGTTTTGGCCGTGGAGACGCGTTACTTGATGATTTCAAATGCTTCAAAATGATCGGGTGCTCAAATGACGGGGCCGTCCCCCCCGCAGGTCCGTCATCTCCTACAAGACGGCCCAGCAGCCGCTCTTCTCCACCGACGCCGTCGCCGGCGCGGGTAAGCTCGTCGGCCGCCTTTCGCCCCAAAATCCTCGCCGCGCTAAATCCCGCGTCGCCCCCCCGCCCGCAGAGGCCATGGGCGTGTACGACGACGTCGACGCCGACGTGCTGAGGAGCTACCAGGAGTTCGCCCTGGTCAACGTGATCTACTTGGCGCTGCGCGAGTCGTCCACCAGCGAGCAGAGCGCCAGGATGACCGCCATGGACAGCGCCAGCAAGAACGCTTGTAAGCACAAAGTCCAAAGGGACCCCGACATCTTCCAGATTGCTTCATTTATGTTCAAATCCAAAACCTTCTCTGCGGGAACCCCCGCCTCCGATGTTTTGTTGTTGTCACCTTTTTCACGCCTTTGGCGCTTGCGTGTTTGTATCTGCCCTCAGCCGAGATGATTGACAAGCTCACCCTGACCTTCAACCGCACTCGCCAAGCCGTCATCACCAAGGAGCTGATCGAGATCATCTCCGGAGCCGCCGCTCTGTAAGTCTCCCGCTGGCATCTTCGGCGCCGTCTTCCTCTTCCTCGCTCAAAAGCACGCTAATTGTCGATCTTGCGTCCGTCCGCCGCTCTGTGCCGAATTCAGGAATTGAGCCTCGCAGGAGGTAACCCGCTCCGAGTTAGACGCCCGCGTAGACTCGCTCCGATGCGTTTTAGTCGGCTAGCTTCTGCCTTAGCCACCGCTCTTCAGTCGGTGCTCTATTTTGGATGTTCTTTTCATGTTTTGTGTTCTCTTCCCTCGCAGGTAGGCGACGAGACGGACGATCAAATGTGTCGCAAACGAGTCCGGCCACGTTTATGCTTGTGTTTGTAAAATATACGTAGAGAATAAAACTCTTACACAATCACTGGCGTTGTCTCCGCTTTTTTTTTTTTTTTTTTTTTTTCTTTCTCTCATTTCATACAAATAAGAAATAATTCAGACGAGTGTTTCGTCCTCAGTTATGTGTGTTTGTAAAAGTTAAAAACAAATGAACATTGCGACCTGCCATTGGTTGAAAATCGAGTCAAAGTTAGTCCTATTGACAAATGTCATTTTTATGAGTCGGGATGGACAAACGAGCTAAAATGTGGATAAAATAGTTCATTTGAGCAAAATAATGCATAGTAGTTTATAATTATAATTCACCAACTAATATACAATAACGTTTTTCCGTGTTGTTCAACCTAAATCAATTTTTAAAAATGACATCACCAATTTTGCATTGCAGGCACAATAGGAAATCTCAAATTATTTCATTTGTGATACTAATTATGGTTCCGCAAAAGGCAATTCAGTGTGCACTGTGATGTCCTTAGTTGAATCGTTTGAGTAAAACATATGAAATAGCTGTCAGTCGTCCTGCAAAAGCGCAATAATAAACATGATAAAACAAAATTGTTATATTTGCAAAGGCAGCGATGTTGCTTTTGTACCGATGGCACCGCCCAGGTGTTCTTCATCAGTGTCCAATGAGTTGCGGCTTTACCTTTGGCCACTGGGGGGTGCTGTCGGATAGGAAATGCGTTCAAACTGCACGCGAGCTCAAATAGGTCAAGTCTGTGAGTCAAATATTCATTTTCACTTGAATATATCGAGTAGAATGTGTCGCCATTTGATGGAATGGTGTATTCAAGTTACATTGTTCGACACTTTTGTGACATTTAATGATTGATTATTGATGGCACGGACCCTTTCGGCAAAACCTATGCAGTCAAATGTTTGCTAAAGGAGAGCAATTGGTTGCAGAAACATCAAAGGTGGAAGCTAGAGAGCGCCCTCTAGGAGGCCCAAAGCAGTACTGCAAGTCCACCCAACACCTGCGCCTGCGAGTTTTAGTAACGAACTGGACACTGGACGCTTTTCCTGCCTTTCCTCCCGAGGACAAACGGCTTTTTAGTTGGCATTATGACATCATTCTAGTCGGAGGCCGATTTATTTGCTGTATTTGTCATTTAGCGACGTGTTACAAGCAAGCCTTGAGGATCGAGTCAAGTCCTGACAAGTTCAAGTCCGCTTGGTGGGTGAGTTCCTCTTAATTCCTGTCACGTGATAACCGTGAATCCAACTGAAAACGATTCGAGGTTTGTTTTCAAAATATATCGTGGGATTTTGCCGACATTATCGGTGCACGTGTGGGGAAATGAATTTGTCCTGTCTGGTGATTGGCGGAGATGGTCTCGTGTCGAATGTTATAGCGCCACCTGTTGCTTCGGCAGGCCTGGAAAAGTTTGATGACAACCTTGGATTAGGTGAAAAAAAACTAAACTATGGTTTTGGAGTCAGCCTTAGCGTCAAATATGAAGCACGTGACTGATATTGTACCATATGGAAATACTTTTGGAGTGACTGGGAATGAGTGAATGATTCAGAACAAAGAACATGTCTGTTTTCTTGACATTGAATTTGATTATTTTATTGCGGTATCTTTTATTAAAAAGTGCTATCTTTTATTTAAAGAACACATTCCAAAAAAATGTGCTTTTTTTGGGGGGGGCGGCCGGCCGAGGTGGAACGGATGAATGTCTTTTTCATTCATTTCAATTGGGAAAGATGATTTGAGACACAAGTCGTGTGGGTTAACTCGTCAAATTTCCATTTCCGGTTTTGCTTCACGAGTAAAATGGAGTCGTCCTCCTCGTATGCTAAAGAGTGTACTAGTCCACGAGGCTTCAGCTGGATCCGACTCTCTCTTTCGCCGTATCCCTTGGCGACGCCTCAGCCACTCTGCTCTATTAACCCCCCCGCCTTATCTAAGCCCCGCCCCGCCCGCCCCCCTCCCATCCTGTCGCGTGGACAAAGCTATCGGCTGTTTGGACGTTTTTGACTATTTCTGTCAGACAAGGTCAGCGTCGTTCGGAGCGTCTCTGTGATGAGATGGCGCAGGAAAATAAACATCGATTTATTGACCCCCGCCCCATATTTTTTTGGGGAGCAGAAGTGGGAGCAATGGCGCCCTCTCTTGGCACCCGCGGTCTCTCTTATGTCTGCTGCGCCTATTTACCGTGAATAAAAACAAGGTCTTAAAGGTTACATGCAAATCTATTGTACGATCAAGTTAAATACAACTGAACTGGACTTGAATTTGTATCGTCCTTCATTTTCTGGGTGATTGAGATATTTTCATTCATGCTAATATGTTTGATTTTATTCTTCTATTTGAAACACATTTGATCATCCATCCATCCATTTTCTGTACTGCTTTTGTTTCAGGCAGGCCAAAGCAATAAAATGGTTACTTGGACACCCGCTAGTGGCGTCTTGGTGCCAAGTGCCTAAGTTGAAGCGGGTCGAGGAGCTCGCTTTCGACGAAAGTGGTGCTTTGCTGCCATCTTGTGGCATCTGTCAGCAATTCTAAATGTTTTTGCGCGAAGGACGTCAATTATTGGCGGATTTTCTCGATTTGCGGCAGGACTCGGTCCCTATTCTGTATCGTCTTGGAAGAAATACTCCAAAAATATCACGATCGCTTTCTTCGTTCGAACCTTTTGTTCGGAAAATGGACTTTATTCATTTGGGGTTGTCGGATTTCACATGACAGATTTGAATCGACGCAAAGCTAAGTGAGCAAGCAGTCTTATGTTTGTTTTCCTTTGCGCTTTTGAATGGACGATACAAAATCAGAAGGGCTTGCACATGATGTTGGGGACCACGCCCAGTCTGAGAGCCACCGGTCAGCAAAGAAAACATTTGCTCGGATGGGGAATCCACTCACTGACACAATATTGACTTTCCTGCGCGCGCGTGTGTCGCGGCGGCAATCGAGTGTCGGGTTCCAGCGGTCGGGGCTTTTTGATCGATGGCCCGGTGCGACCCGGGAGCCCCCGACCCGAGGCCGGGCGGCTGCACGTGTGCGTGCGTGTGTGTTCGGCCCGGTGTCGGGGTCCTGCCGAGCCTGGTGGCCCCCACGCGTTTTCCTGTCCGGACCACACGTCTAACCAAAACCCAATGTGTGTGAGTGTGCGAAGGCTAATGATTATTTTATTGTACAGACAGTCAACACCCGCGTTTCCCCCATTCCCAAATGTGGCGAGTCACCGATTTAGGATTTTTGGTACGGATCCATCCGGCGATTGACTGTTTTTGTGCTCAGGCATAAATAATACATGTGCTGTTTTGGTGCCATCTGGTGGCATTTGGGTGGCAAGGAAGTCTACCGAAGTGAGTTGAGGAGCTTCATTGAGACAAAAGTTGTGCTTTGCCAATTATAAACCCTTTTGGGGCCTCTTTTTTCCCCAAATGTTCTGTATTGCTGGCACACGCTTTGACGTTGACGAAAAAGTAAACCTCGTGAAAATCGGTCGAGAAAGAAGCAAGTCCTGCCTTGCGTTGCCTTTGGAGGAACGTCGCCGCCACCGTCACGCGTCGGTTCGCCGGTATGGAGTCTTCTCTTCGTATCTGTGCTCTTTATAGTCTGTCGTCGCTTCCTGATGCTTGCAGACTTCCTTGTAACCTTTTTCAGATCGATACCAGGACGAGTGTTCAATCTTGAGTACTCTGATACCGAGTACCGATACCACGAGTAGTTTGGATCCACAACATTTCGATTAACACTCAGTAGTAATTGCGACCAAAAAGACTTTCGTTTCCTTCTGACGCCGACGACGCGTGACGTGTCCAACGGCCACACTATAGCGCCAGCTACCGGCCAGGAGGACTCGAAGTATCGTCGGCCCGATGCGGATCTCCGGTCCCGGCGCTCGGCCGTCCCTGCTCGCGAGCGCGCTCGCTCCCTTGCGATCACTGCCTGCTAGCTCTCCAAAAACCCAAATTCCTCTCCAATTGGTTTCAGGCATTGATGTGATGATAGGTGTCGCGTACGCGGGGAGGAAAAAGAAAAATCAAAATCCCAGCGCCCCCCTCGTAATCGTCGGCGTGCTCGTCTTCGGCGGCGCGGCCGCCGCCGGCAGCCAGCCGCCGTGTTTGTGTGGCGTGCGGGAGATTAGAGACGCCAGTGACAAGCGCGCCGTCTGATAGCGGATCCGCTCTGAATTACAGATCAGGCCTTTTTTGAAACCGTATTTGAAATAGTCGCCGCGGGCCGCCACTTATCATTGTTATGACACTGCTAGCGTATTTGGGTGGGAGAAGCCGTGTTGGCGCTTATTTAAATGAGCCAGCGCGCACGCGCTGGTGGGAATAAAAAGGAAATCTCGCGAAAAGGACAAAGGAGAAAGGACAAATTGTAATTAGCTTGATTTTTGTGTGTGGAGTCCATTAAGTATTTGGAGCCTTTTGATTGGCCGGCAGGCGCGCGGCGGCTCCTCTCGTTTTGATCGCTGAATTAATGCCCTCCAAAAAAAAAAAAAAAAAAAAAATTCTTTTTTTTTTTTTTTTTTGAGTCCTGACAGCACGTCAGGCAGGGGGGGGGGGGGGGGGGGGGTGTCGTGGCGCCAACGGGGGCTGGGTGGCGCTGTTGCCCCGGCGGCCTTCCTGCGAGCTCTTTGTGTGCTTCTCATGATGGGATGGATTCCACCGACCCCTCCCCTTGCGCTCTTCATCTCCGTCGAGCCTCCAGTCCGCATCCTACTAGTGAGCTGAATTGGCCAGGTACTACGATGCTCGATGTCCCCACGAGTAACGCAATTCTGTGCACTAGTAGAATGACGAGTAGAACAGCACGTTCATAAAACAACTGGGGCGCACTAGTGGAAGGACTGTCTTACTCGTGTGTATTTTTTCTCACGACTGTATGACATTTTTGCACGAGTAGAACGACTACGGTGTACTCGTAGAATGTCTCGAATGCACCAGTAGAACAACTACGTTATTAAGGAGGCAAAACTGTGCACGAGTTGACGTCTGCATGTGACGACGAGTGCTACTTGTGCCACATGTTAACTGGTAGAATTTTATAATGTCATAAGTCAACTAGTGCACAGTTTTGCCTCACTAGGAGCATGTGCTAGTGAGCCCTCGTCACACAGTAGTGGGGATTTTTCTTACTGGTGAGATGTAGTTCTACTAGTGCGCTGCATTGTGAGGACAAAGAGAGTACTTGTACATGGATAATTCAGTGCACGAGTAGAATCTTGAACACATGATAGCACCTGTGCTAATGCTAATCCACACGACCCGCGCTAACCGTACGCTACTTTCCCTTCCTTCCTGTTTCCTCATTTTCATGAGTTTGCCTTTCTTTCCTACCTCCTTGTTTCATTTCCTCGACAATCCTCCGTTCCTTTCCTCGAGCATCCTTTCCTTCCCTTTTCCTTTCTCCCTTTGTTACCATGTCATTTCTTTGTATTTAAATTCCTTTTCGCCAGCCTTGTTTCATTTCCTGCCTTCCCTCTTTCTTTTTCCGTAAGCATCCTTTCCGACCCTGCCGTTCCCTTTTGTTGACCTTCCTTTCCCGCGTCCTCATTTCCTTTCCTTTACTAGCCTCCCTTCCTTTCCGTCAGCATCCTTCCCTATCCTTTCATTTCCTTTGTCACCCTGCAGATAAGACGAGCGCGTCCACCGCCGCCAGCGAGACGATATTGACACAAAAAAGATGACATACATGTTGAAATCAACACGCACACACATCCGCACGCTAACATTTCCTCCTTTACACCCGAGCCGCCGCCGCCGCCGCCGCCGCCGAGGCCCTGGGAAAAAAAAAAAAAAAGATACAAAAATGAAAAAAGCCATTAAATCTGACATTTTTCACCTTGGCGCGCACATTGTCACGGATCAGAGGCGAAAAGAAAACCACCGGATGGCGACGAAATGAAAATAAACGCGCGTTTTACATCCGTCGGGTGTACATTTGGATGCTTGATGCGCTGTGATGGAAGACAAAAAGAAAAAAGCCTTGTTTTTGTTGTTAGCGTCACAGACGGTCGAGGTTTTGTTGGATTTGACTCCACTTTCAGTCTGTCATTTCGAGGGTGTTTAGATTTTTTGGGGGAACTTGACACGACGCGAACATCTGATTTGCATAAAGGCAAGTAAAACGCTGGAAAAAAGGAAGCGAGGTGGACACGAGCGGCAAGCGGCCGGCGCTCCTTTGCGCGCCAGTGACTCGGCACTCGCGCGCATTTCATTGAATTATCCGCAATTTACGGCGCCGCCCGCGCGCTTAGCGCTCGTAAATATTCCAGCGACTTTGTTTCCCAGCGTTTGGCCCGTCAAAGTCAAATATTCCAAGATATTCATGACCGCTCCCCAGCGCCATCGAGACAATGACCTTTAACCCTGACTTTCAATTAGCGACACTGCTCTGTGCATGCTTGTGTTTGTGTGTGTGTGTGTGTCAGCGTGTAACTTTGTCCGTCTGTGCGCGCGCACGCGCGTGTGTTTTGCCAAAAGCAGCCGACTTTTCCCTGACAGTCACGCAGTCTCAATGTCTTTCTGTCCCGTCGTCGTCGTCGTCGGTCGCTCGCCGGACCGGACGTCTGTCAGGGTTTTGCGTCTCTGTGACGTATCGACGCCGGCATCGAACGCCCGCCGGCGCGCCACAAAACGTGTGTTGAAAAGTTCTGCAGTGAAAAGCGCAGCTGTGTGCGAGCGCCATTATTTTGCTTTGAACGGCTCGTTGAATTGTTGCCAGTCGGGGGAAAAAAACAAACCAGAACAGAACAAACAAAATGGAAGTCGGAAATCCACCAAAAGTGATCCCCCAAAATTTGTTCCATTTCCTCATTTTTGTATTCATCTTTTTATTGATTTTATGCAAATGTATTTTGAGTAAAAAATATTTGTTCAGGATATGAAGTCATTGGTTAAGTAATTCGCTGTATTGATTAGAAATCCGATTTCAAAATGAAGAAATGTACTTTATATCCAATACAAAGATATGACTCAAATAAACGATTCAATTTGTGACTTCTTCTCGCGAGGAATACGTTCGTTGAGAAAACAAAACGAAGCAAAACGCTCGTTTCGCCCATCCCACACACTTCAAACTCGTGAAAAGCCACTTTGGAACGTATTCTTATTCTTTCGCACCTTATTTGACTTTGCGGCCGCCAAGGAACGGAAGGCCCTCTGACAAGACAAACGGACGACTCGTTCGCACAGCTTTCCAAACGCGTTGGAGTGTAACTGACACGTAAAACCCAAAAGACAATCCCACGTTGGATGTTTACAAAACAAAATGTCCCACCGAATCATATCGTCGCGTCGAATGAAAGTCTGCTAGCTTAATGCTTAATGCTAACACACGATGCAAAATGGCCCCAAAATGGAAAACGAGCACGGACGGAACCTTCAAACAAGCGCCACTTGAACACAAACGCGCACAAGAGCAGCACACAGCAATAGCGACAGGCCGACGGTATTTGATCGCGCCGTTAATGCCGCTGCGTCGTGTCCAGCGGAGCTCAGCGCTGCCTGCCGTGTTGTGGCACAAGGCGGTACTACACCGAAGACGCGCAACTCTCAATTCCGACTTGCACGTGCGGCGAAACCTCGGCTCGTGGACTTCATTTGAACGTTTGCTTTGGAAACGGAATTATTTAGAAAAGGAAACTCGGCCGAATAAAAAAAAAACACAGAAATTAAACATGAAAATAGCGGGGGCGCAAACGTCGTCACGGCGATACACCGAGCGGCTTTCTCGTTTTCGTCGCCCCGCCGTGTCATTCCCCAAGTTGACCGAGTGTGACGCCGCGTAATTGCCTCGCCGTCGATATGAATAATCTGTCAGCCGAGGTGGAGGCCGCCGTGCGTGCCCGTCGCCGGCCATCTGGAAAAAACACATTTCTCCTACACACACACACACACACACACACACACACCTCTGATCTTTATGTTTGTGTGCGCGTGTTGCACTGCGATGGCCTTTAATGTGAAAATGGCGGCCGGCACTTCCCGTTTGTCGAGGTCGGCCCCTCGGGGTTCGTTCCGGTTCCGTCCCGTCGCGCCCGTTCCCGTGTGACTCGCGGGATCGTTTCCCCTCCGAGCCGATTGGCCGACGAATGTAAACGAGGCAATTACGTGTTGATGTTGGACTATTTTTAGTCGCTAACAAGCGGAAAGAAAATGTTTTTGTTTTGGTTGTTGTCCTCCAAAATCTGACTTTGTACTTGAATGATTTTGTTTTCCCGTTTGAGTTTTGCTTGATTTCTCCTGATAGCAAAGAAGCGTTGAGCGCATTTGGACGTGTTTGCTTGTAGGAAACTTTAAGCTCGTTCGCGGACTTTTGTGGTGGATTTAACGTTGTTTGCTTTGACTGCAAACATTTTGGAAATAACAGTTCTTGTCATTCGTGGAAAGTCAATTTTAACAAATCTTTTTGGAAAATATACAGTCCATCTACTTTTAAAATATCTATTCCCCCCCCCCCCCCCAAAAAAAAAACACCCCAGCAAAGGAACTTAAATGAATGAAAATCAATTTGATTTCATAAATGGCAATTTACAAAATGTCCAGACAATTAACTCAAATGACTTTCAAAATAGAAATGCAAAAATTCTTTCAAAATCTATTTTTGAAAGGGGTCAAGCTGCCGATCGCATTGTGCCAAGCGCAGCACAAATCCCTTTTTTTCTTTTTTTCCCTTTCATTCTTTGCAGATGAAAAGCAGAAATTTGTCGCAGCAGGACAGCGGCGGCGCGGAGGCCAAACTCTCCGCCGCACGTTTCCATCGACCGCATCAAACATGCACGCTTGGTCTCTTTTTGGAAACGGACCGAGATTACAGGAATTCCATCATTTGCGCATTCCCGCCGACGTCGCGTCGCCGGCGGCAGCACGCGCGCACTCTGACGCTTTCACCCGCGCGCTCATAACGGTAAAAAGTGACGACGAATGCGATCTGGGTCTCCATTTTCTTCATTTATTTTGCAAGAACCACGAAGGAAACACGATTTGCTTCATTGGACCGCCCCAAAAAATGCTGCGGCGAGCCAAATGTGGCCCCCGGGCCTTGAGTTTGACCCCTGTCCTTGTCACGCCTCATGACCTCGTTGGCAAGTAAAAAAAAAAAAACATTGACAAGGTGATATTGTCCCGCGGGCACTCTTGAAATGCTTCACGCCTCGTTTCGTTTGGCTGTCGTCGCGCGAACCGCGTCACGGCACGACGAAGACGACGAAGAAGACGAAGAAGACGAAGAAGACGAGGCGTCGGAGAGGTGCGTTTGATTAGAGCGCCATTCGAGCGAGCGAGGCGCGTGGAAGACGGCGAGGTCTTCATTCGCGCGCCGACATTAGCGAGTAATGACTCACGAAGACGCTTCGCTTCGCGCGCGCGCGCGCGCACGCAGGTGTCGCAGAACATCATTAGCGCGCGCCCCCGCGATGAAGACGATTATTCTGCCAAATTGATTCCGAGTCCGCCGCCGTCGTCGTCGTCGTCATGGCGCCTGTGGAACCATCAACAACGTTTTCCTCCGCGAAGACGGAAAGAAAAAAAAATCCTCCAATGACAGTTTTTTTCTTTTCTCTCCTCCCGACCCGCCTATCGTAAAACGTCGCCGATTATCTCGTATGTGAAACGCCGAAATTGAATTCCTTCTCATTTTCATCTGAGGAATAATTGAGTCGACATTTGAGAGCGCTTCAAAGGCGGCGGGGCCTTCGGGCGGCCTCGTAAATTACAGCATCAAGCCGGGATTGGCCATTAGCTCGGTGTCAAGTGCGCGCGAGATGCCCCTCCTCGTCGTCGTCGTCGTCATCGTCATCATCATCATCTTCCTCTTCCTCATCCTGCTTTCGCCCTCTGCGACTTGACTTGAAGTGTGTGCGTGTGCATGTGTGTTTTTGAAAGAGGCTAAAAAAGAGTGCAAAACCTTGAAAGAAGTCAAAAGACCAAAAGCGGAAATCTAATCCTCCGGACGAAACATTTGAACGTTTCTGTTGCGACTTCTGCAAGTGGCTCAACTCTTGACTTTTTTTTTTTTTTTTTTTTTTGTGCCCGGTGGCTTCTTTCCATCTGGGAGACGCGACACGGAGCGTTTAAAAAAGAAAAAAAAAAAGCAAAAAAAAAGCAAGTAGCCGTGCATGCTCAGCCTTTATGGGATTTACGTATCTCGGGGGGCGTTCCCCCCGGCGCGATCTCGGGCCCGGGCGGCATTCCTTCACGGGTTCACCGGCAATGCTCAAGTGGCTCCCTCTCAACTGCCCCCTAATCGCTCACGGACGCGATCGCGGGCCACTTTGAAGCGATAGACAATTTGCTCTGTGTAACGCGAGCGAGCGCCTCGCCGCCAGACAGATGGCGAGATAGGCGGGAGGCGGGAGGCGGGCGGGCTAAGTCGGGGCCACCCAGAGGCGGCGCGGGGCCTTTTTAACACTCGAGGTGCTCAAAAAAACAAGAAAAAATCCAACTCTGTTGACACACCGGTTGACGAGTGTCGACAAGGACGCGGTCTACAATCCGCCCGCCGCAACACGCGCGGACCGGCACGTACGCAACGTGCGTGTTTATCGTTTACGCTGCTGCGGGTGGCGCCAGGCCCTGAAAAAACACTTTGTTTCGTAATCGCTATCAGACGCTCTGATCGCCACTCGCGGAAAAGTGTGCGTGTGTGTCGCGGCGGGGGGAGCCGACGGTTTGTAAAGGGGGGGCCTCGGATGCGGAGATCTCGGTGGACAAAAGTATCGGGACAGAGCCGTCGACCCGCTGCGAGCCAATTTGTGTCCACCTCGCTTCCTTGTTCGAACCCTTTCAGCTGTGAATTTTGTCTTTGCGACCAGCCGTCGGGATATATCAAAGTCACGTACTATCCGCCCGCCCGCCCGTCCGTCCGTCCATTTTCCGAGCCGCTTCTCCTCACGCGGGTCGCCCGTCTCGGCGACCGACGGGCAGGAGGCGGGTCGCACCCTGAACGGGTCGCCAGCCAATCGCAGGGCACGTAGAAACTGTTCTCTTCAAATTGTATCTTTCCGCCGCGTCGCGGAAACTTTGTGCCAATTGAAACCCAAGAAAACGATTCCGGGAGGGTCGCGCATCTTATGCGCGCGAGATACGGGAGGCCGCCGGCGCGCGACAATGCGGAAGTCCGTAGTGGTCGCAGATGAGGATGATTGGAAGAATCGATTATTACCGCGTACTTTGTCGTCGTCCGGCTACGAGCCTGTCAAAGTTTTCATCCGAGCGTGCGCAAATGTCCTGCGCGCAACTCGTAATGTGTTCGTGAATACTAGTAGCGTCGTATTCGCTGAGCGTGATATCTCGCTTCGGCTCGATGCACTCGTAAGCCCTTTGTCCTCAGCAGTAAGTTGATTTGGCGCACTAGTAGAACAACGGTCCTACTAGTAACCTTTTTCCCCACTACTAGTGGCACGTGTGTCCTCTTAGTACGCAAACGGGGGGAAGAAAACGCGCCGCCGGCTTATCTTGTTTACCCGACGCGACTTTTTCAAAGGCAAATGTTGAGTTTGGCGGCCGATAGCGATCGCCCGCGCCGGCGCAAATGGTCGCCGACTGGAGCCGCGCCGGTCGAGCGGCCGGCGCCGGTCGAGCGGCCGTCCTCTTCCTCCTTTTTCTTCTCCTCCGGGAAAGCAGCAGGAACGTGGACATCATCGTTCCAATCTGCAGCAAAATTCTGTTTGTTTTTTGGGGGTCGTATTTCTCGCCCTTCCACTCCCTGGTTATTTCTCAGCCGATTTCAGCCACTTCAGCGGTAAAGGGTGGCACTTTCACGCTTGCCCTGGCACCCGAGTGCCACTTGAGTCTATCACAAAAACGTGACCGCGATACATCATTCAAAAAAAATCCCACAATTCGTTAACCTATGAACTGTAAACCTCAATTCCTACTGAGAGAGGGAATGTAAACTAAACAAGTGAGATCATGCGCTCGCAAAAGTGCACACACCCTCTTCAATGGGAAATGCGGCTGTATTCCGAATGAAGCCGACACATTCAAACTCTCCTTCAATGGGGCTCAGCAGAGCCAATTCAATTCAATTCAATTGCCTGCGAAGGCGGGCGAAAATACACAATTCTCCAAAGGGCTCAAATAAATGCCCCTCAAACATCAAACACTTCGCTTTTATTTCCTTTTTAATATTGATGAATGAAGATTTACAAAAAAAAGGGGGACTTTTTTTTTTTCGAGGGCAAAAGGGCAGGCGTTTGCGCACCGCTTGGAGTCTCGGTGCGCACGTGCCCGGGAAACGTTCGCCGACGCCGGGACATCCGAGCGTCACTTGAAACGCGCTTGTGGCGCGTTTTCGTCGTCTGTGCGCACCGATTTGAATCGTCGGTTCGTCGTGTCGGTGTCGGCGGCGTCACGTCCCGATGGACTTTCGGGCAACACTTCCGGGCTCCCCTCCTGGTTCTCGGGTCACGACCCCGGCCGGAGTGCGTCCGAGGTCGGCGGGTCGGGTCAACGCCGGGGTAATGTGATTGGAGATTATTTGTTTTATTTTCCGTCGAATGCCGTCGTCCGCGTCTGATCAAGAGGAGTGGATTGTTCCGGGAGGGGTCGCGGGTGGGGGGAAGCAGACCGCTTCGAATTAGTCTGGAAAAATAATCTCGCGCCAGGCCAAATAAACGCGCTCACTTAAAGCGGAAGAAGCCGCAAACGCTAACGAGACGCCGCGTTGACGACGAGGTCGTGCGCGGTCCGCCCCGAAAGAACCAAAACAGCGCAAACGCAAAGCTCACGACATCGACATTTTCAATTGCTCCTTTTTTCTCTTCCAGGATTTGCCTTATTGGACACGACAGCAAACAGACGGGGGAAACCAAAAACCCGATTGTTTTTGGAACAACACCATCTTATTGTCACACCATGATGACATTTCGCCCCAAAAAGTACAAACTTGAACCTCGTACGTTTTTTTTCTGGAAAACGGGCAACTTTATGAGCTCGCGCCTTTCTTTTTCTTTGTCTTTGTTCTGACAAATGGCAACTTTGGACTCAAAACGTGACAACGTCTTTTCTCCCCAGGGAATCTGAATTTGCTTTCGTAACGTCGCGACTTTTCTTTCTGGAAAATTCCTCGGGTCCCCACGTGACGGTTCCTTGCTTTCCGTCGACGCCAGTTAGCATGACGAGGGCGCACAAGGAGCGAATTTGCGCCGGAAAGGGGTGGCCATTTTCCCGTTCGCTCGGAAGCAAATCGAAGCGACGATCAAGATGGGGTCACATTTGCGAACGGACTCATTTCTGTGTCAAAACCTCCGGATGACTTTTGGCCCGCTCGACGCAACGATACACTTCGTTTGCTGTGCGTGTGAGAGGCCAAACAGCGCGGCGCCAGCAGTCTGCCCTTCCCTTGAGAACGTAACGGCTGAGCGGCATCGGAAAGAGAAGCCGGCGAGGGGGGGCGGCTCCCGTTTGGGGGGGAAAGAGGGGCCGCAGGTAAACGCTTTCGGGTGGGGGGAGGGGCGTGTGCGAGAGACGTTCGAATGTAACACCACAGAGACTTTGTGTGTTGAGCGCTAAACATCCGATGTTTAAAAAACAAAACAAAACAAAACAGGAAGTCTTTCCTGGACGGGCCCATGTTTGATTGGTCGATAAGTCCACGCGCACGCGCGCGAAAACGTTTCCGTGTTGCCGCTCGCGGGACGTTTCACGAGGTCGACGTCGCGGTGTCTTGTCGGCGACGGACGGAGTCAATCGAAAGCGACGTTTCGATGCAGAGCGGAGTGTGCGAAGTACGACGTGATTTCCAGTCCTGGAATTCTCTTTTTTTTTTTTTTTTGGCATCAATTGACTTATTTTCTGAAGTCATAAAATACATATGAAAGGCAGATGTATTGTTTATTTGACCCATTTTTCAATTCGTTATCATGAAATAGATAAATCATAAAATAAGATGATGTAAACATTTAGCATTTAGTTTGGTCATCGGTTAATCGACTATAATTCAATGAATTCCACAAAATAAAATGCAGTCCGTGAGACCCGTTTAAAATGTATCAATCGTAATATTTGAAAATAAGTGAGAGAATATTTAATGATTTCAATCATCTCTCTTTACATCCACATTTCAACTTTATTTTTCTCGATTCATCCCATTTAATAATAGATGATAATTGAAAAAAATAAAGTGCATTGAACCTTTCTTTTATTCAATCGTAAATGAATTCAAATTAAATTAGTCAGAAATGATCAAATGTACGCGTCATCAAATTCTTTCAATGACAAGTGCGAGAATTCCTCCTCGAATTCAAATGAGCAATTTGACATTTGAACTGCTCATTTCACAGCCGGCCGTCCCTAATGAAGTGTCCAGTGAGTGTCTGACCGCCATTGTTGTTTTGTGATTGTCACCTGAATGCTCACTAACTCATCTGGAGGTGACACGTACGGATTGTCTTGGATTAATGCGAGTGTAAATATGCGCCCCCCCCCCCCCCCACCCCCACCCCACCCGCTCCTTCCTGTTAAGTTATTCATAGAAGTGCTGATTGCAGCCGCTCGTCACAGCTAAATGAGCTGCGCGTTTTGTTATTGTCGAGTAATTAGGAGCGCCATCGCGCCGCTCCGAGATGACAGGGTCACTTAAATAGTTTGGCTCTTTTTCTCGCCGGAATTACGGAAGATGAGGCGGCGAAAGACGGCAAGTGCGAGGCAATCGTTATCTCGGGCAATTAATCGGAGGCGCTCGTACTGCGGCGCAATTATTCAAAGCTCCCGCGCGAGTCGGCCCAAAGTTGCCCGAGCGGGCGAGTCGGCTCTTTATTTATGTTATGCATACTTCAGACATTATATTAAGAAAAATCCATCAGCTTAATGCTAACACAGAATGTGTAACGCCATAGACGGGCGAACGCAAATTAGCATTGATTTGACAGTATTTCAATGCCTTCGAACAACTGCTACTTTACACGCACAAGGCGCCGCAAACAAAATCAAACATTGCATCGTGAAATCCTAAAATGGGCTCTTTGCAAAAAGTGATTTTCTGATTTTGCAATGTTTTTCTGCCGCCTGGGTTTCATATGTGAAGATGGCGCCCGCGCTCTCACGGCTTCCGTCAAATTTCCAAATTTGGGCCACAATAGGAAAGAAAATCAGGAGATCAATCAATTCATTTCATTGCAGTCCGATGCAAACGTCATCTGAAAAGCACGATTTGGAAACCTCACAAATGACTTCCATTTTGCCACAGTTTTTTGGATGGCGCAAATCCAACACACGTCTTGCATAACGCGAAAGACGTGAAAATGGTGCGACTTGCACAATTTCCATGCGTCGTCCTTTCAACTCTGCGGGTACAAGTGCATGAATTCATGGTCCCAAGTACTCATGAAAGCCATTCCACAAAGTCACCGAGTCAAAGTAGCATTTCGTCTTCTTCACAAAAATGCTCAAGTGGAAGTCAAAAGCGCAGGATGTTCGATGAAAACGCACTCGATCCAAAACAGACAAGACAATTCTGCGCACTCGTAGGACGCATGTCTTACGAGGAGCATCTTTTCCCTTTGCCCGCTAGCGTGCGTTTGAAGCTTACGAGCAAGCTCCCGTGCTGCACCGGTCGCGCTAATTTGAAACATTCGGGAAAAACCGCTACTTTACACACACGGAGCAGCGACGCACACAAACGGCAGAGCTCAGTGCTGCCGGGCATGTTGTGGCATAACGCGGTACTACACTGAAGGTGCAAGGTTCTCTATTTGGTGACAAACGTGCCTTCGTTTCATTTGAACAATTTGAGGAAAGATTGCTGAACGAGTGCAACAAATGCGACAGGACCCCGAGGAATGTGAATCCTTTTTGGGGTTAAAAACCGAGGCGCCGGCCCCACGCTCGGCCGTGAGCGGACGAGGCGTCGCGCGAATTGAGGCTCGTCGTCACAGAATGCGAACGAGCGTTCCCAAACGGAAACGAGTGCCGGCGGAGCGAGGACAAATCCATATTCTTCCTTCAATAAAAAGCACGCCGCGTAATCACCGGGCCAGAACAAAGCGGCGTGATTAACGATAGCAATTTACCGTATCTGCCGGCCGGCGGCGGCGGCGGTTATCATAATTCATATCGTAAATAAGCGCGGCCGGCCAATCGGGAGGAGGCGTCCGTGTCATCCCGAATAACCTTTGATAACAATTACCATCGCGGGCCTCCAGTCGCAATGTTATCTGCTCGCCGTTCTCCCCGTGTCGCCGACAACACTATTAGCATATAGATTAGACTATTTACAACACGCGCGCACAAACGCTGGGCACGCGCGCGGGAAGCTGCGGAAGTGCGCGCGTGGGCGCGGAACTGTCAAAGTGCGCGCGCGCGTGGCGTGGCGTGCCGTTTGTGCGTGCGTGCGTGCGTGCGCTGCAAAAACGCAAAATCTTACCTCGTGAGTTCATTTCAGTCAACTCGTGAGTTGATTTCATCAGTGGTGAAAAGATCTGAAGCTGCACTGACTTCAAGACTCTTCTGACCTTTTGTCTCCACTTTCAACAAGTTTTAAGATCTTATCTTGTCACGATCTCCTTTGAACAATCTTATCTCGTCAATTCACGCTACTTCCTTTGGCCACTTTTTTCACGAGAACATTTCTCGTTTGAAGTGAAAACATCTCCATTGTCTTTTAGACTTTGGAAAAAAGAAACATTTGAAAAAAGTCCAAACCGTCTTCAAAATAAGTAGAATAAAATGGTTTCACTGCAAATTTCCCAGGTAAGATTCTGCTTTTTCGCCGTGCGTGCGTGCTCAGTATCTGGCACTCACACGTTGCGGCGAAGCAATGTGTGAATTTCTGGAGGCTTTGTGAAAATCTCGATATTAGTGAGAAAACAAACGGCGAGAAGTGTCGCAGATGAGCTCGGCGTACCTTTTTGTTTTTCTCTTTTATCTGCCGCTGGGAATTTTCCGATACGTCAGCGCCTGACACGAAACAGAACATAACAGCCGACGTAGGTTCCAAAAAAGTGCTTTTAATCCAAATCGAGTTGGTACAAGGAACGCTCAACCCCAAATGGACATTTTTCAACGAGCGAGGAGGCCCCGGTAAATCGACAGACGGACAGACTTTGGATCATGAGCCACATGCTGCTTCACCAAGTCACGAAGGTGTGATCTTATGTCGCGGCCCGTTGTGGTCAACTTTGACTTTGGGAAAGAACGTCGCAGCGAGGACAAGTTTTCCTTTTTAATCTGCTCTCTAATCCGCTCTAATATCTCCCGTCTTTTGTAGATGTGAGTGGATTGGGACTCGGGAAGCGGAGGTTGTTTTTTTTCATCTTCTCAGGTGGGAAGCGCCCCCCCCCCCCCCACCCCCGTGTGGGCCCTGACAGCATCTTTATTCAAATGAAGACGCCGTCAAGGCAGATTAAGTGCTCACCAGCCCACGCGAGGATGTTCTTGCCAAAACGTACACATCACATCTCCACTCCTCGTCTTCTTTCAAAAAAAAAAAAACAACATCCCACATTGTCTGTATCGCCCGCTAATCTAGCGGCCGGCCAGCTTACGTCGTCGTCGTCGTCGTCTCGTGAAGTCCTTCACCTCGCTCGTCCTGGTTCTCGGGCGCTAGTTCTTTCTTTTATCTGCGTCGACGCCCTTCGAAATCTTCTTCGTTTGTCTTTGCAGGTGCAGAAAAACCCCCCGGCGAGGAAATAACTTTGTCCATCTTGAATCGGGCGACGGCGACGCTCTTTGTCTGCGACGAAGACAATTCGGTTTCCTTGCGGAAGGACCGTATCTTGCTAACCGTATCTCGCTCACGCTACTACTGCCACTTTGGGCCTACTAGTACGCGACTAAACCTTACTAGTAAACTCCGGGGCTGCACTCGTGTGCTCGTGGAAGGCAAGCGGTAATTCGCACGGATGTGACGGTCATTGAAAAACTTCAAGCGAGGGCTGCCCGACCCGCACGGGGCGGCAACGCACACGAGCGGGCGCAGCGTGTGTTCGGCGTCTTTTCGCTGCCTTTCGAAAGTGCTCCAGACTTTGTTTTTGTTTTTTCATTATTATTATTATTATCTTGCGGTGCCATTTCAACCTGTGTGCCGTCACGTGCGGCTGAACGGGAGGCGGATGGAATCCACGGCGTGATTTTCAGAATCATCGGCTCGCTTTCATTTTTTGCGAGGGCGACGGCGACGGGGGAAGAGGGGCCGAGGCGTTATCGGCGTCCGGGCGGGCCGAGAGGGTCGCGGGGACGGCGCCGAATCGGCAGAGATTAGCGGCAAACGCGGCAGTCGCCGGGCAGCGCGGAAGGGGCTTACGGACGTTCGGACGACTTCGGGTGAAAGGACTTGAAAGGACGCGCTTTTACAAAGACGCGGACAAATCCGGCCACGAGACATTTGCGGACAGAGCGCGATGCGGGCGCGCTATCTGCGGACCTCGACGGCCCCTCGCTGGCCAAACGGGGGAGGAGGCGGTCCAGGGAGATACGAGGTGTGTTTGCACGCTGTGGACGGGAGGGCGGAGGGGACACGGTTTCCTTTTTCCAAAAGTCACTTTTACAACTTCAGGTTTTGTTGGCATGCCCCGCTCCCCCCCGAATAAAAAACCCTCTCCGGCTTGCATCTTCTGTGCTGTAATAAACAACAACAAAAAGAGTTCGATTATATACGGTGTACGCCCGCCATTGCGGGTAATAGGGAGCAGCTTTCATTTTTTGCCAGATTGAAATTGAAGCGCCTTATCACTGCATTCGGTGAAAAATTCAACATTTCTTTTACCCCCCCCCCCCAGATAAAAAATAAATAAATAAATAAATAAATAAATAAATTTTAAAAAAAAATTTATATATATATATATATATATATATATATATATATATATGACTGAAAATGAAAAGACGTATTTTTTTTCGAGTATTGCAATTTTGGGAAACATTTTTCACATTTTTCACAAACCTAACCCTTTTTATTGAACAGAAAATCTAACTTTTTGACAGAACAGACATTTTTTAAACCAACAAAATATTTCTAAGAGCATTAGTTTCACATTCATCCCGAACATTTAAAATGAGTTAGCTAGTACTCGCCAGTGCTAGCAGAGGCTAGCGACGGCGCTGAAGCAGCTTTGAGCGTTTGACATAAAAGTCTCTTTTTGTTCGTTTCAATGTCGTGAGTTTATCGAGAAAGGTCCTCGGCGCTTCTTGTTCTTTCCTGTTCTTCATCTCTCAAACGACACATCCAAAAGCGTTATGGCCGGAACAGGAACAATACCTCAAAACACCCCCGAAAAGTGGAGCGATATCTGCGATGGCTCCAAACATCCATTTGTGACGCTATTAATCAATTCCCCCCCAACCAAAGCGCCTGCTTCCTCTTTTCTTTAAAGGAGAGCGAGGAGCCGGCGGTGATCCGGCGCAGGTTAAGTAGGAGGTGCGCGTTTTCGGAGAACGCCCCCGAAACACTTAGCCGCTGATTAGCATAAGCTGATAGCGCTATCAGGAGCGGGCCATTGTGGTGACCCCGGCGCCCCCCGCAGCCACCCGCCCCCTCCTCCTCCTGTCCCCCGGTGAGGAGGTCTTATCTGGGGACGCGCACCGGCCGGGGTCGGGGCGGCGGCGGCGGTGTTTGTCATTGGATGTGTCCTCTAATGTTTCATGCCTTCGGAATGATAATAATTCTAATGGTAAGAATAAACTTTATTCCTGTCGGAACGCTGGAATAAATCACTTCCCGGTAACCTTGGCAACTGGACAAGTGCACCACGACCGCAGCAAAAAGAGAGAATATTTTGACGCATAAACGTTGACTGAAGCCGCTAATTCAAGCGTGATAAGAAATAACGGCGCTTCCGCGACGCCGAGCGTTAGCCTGCGTCGCTCGAATCAAGTAGCACAACGCCGCCGAGGCCGAACTCAAGTCGCCCTGTTATTCTTGTTTTGTTTTTTTTTCCCCCTCGAAGAAGACACGTTTCATGGCAGTCGTAAGGAGCGTCCGTTATTTGGCAATTTGGTGGCGGTCCGCGACACTTTTTTGCGTGTTTAGGCGCGGGCTACTTCCTGTTTCCCGGAAGATGACGCAAGACGGACATTTAAGGTGGAACGTCACGTTTTCATTCCAGCGAAGTCGGAGCAAAGAGAGTAAAGTGCGCTACTTCCATTTCGAGCGCCGCGGTCGTCGTTTCCGCACCTGCGCGAGGCGTCGGCCTTGTTCCGCCTCCTACGGGAAAAGTGATGAAAGCGTCGCGATGAACACAATGGCCGCACATTTCTTGAAGGTAAGGCACTTTGTTAAGCGCTTAGCACGCGCGTATCACTTTGCCATTATGATGCAAA
Organism: Phycodurus eques; assembly: GCF_024500275.1. NCBI lineage: Eukaryota > Metazoa > Chordata > Actinopteri > Syngnathiformes > Syngnathidae > Phycodurus > Phycodurus eques. The sequence goes on along the minus strand of NC_084546.1, from coordinate 962,615 downwards.
TGATAAGAGCCGAGCGCTTCCTCTTCCGCTTTCGCCGCGGTGTATTATGGCGGCGCGCACGCACGCGCACACGGCGTCCTTTCTGCTCGTCTGCGTCGCGTATCGCCTTTGTTTGAGCTGATTGGATCTGCCGCGATCACATGTTTACCCGCCGCCTTATCTCTTTGAGAAACCTCCGTCACGGCTCGCGGAGAGTAACGAGTGCCTCTTTTTTGTGTTTTTCTTTTATTTCCGAGACGGGCGCGCGCGCACGGGCCTTTTGTGTGTTTATGCTAATAGGCCGGCTAACACCCTATCACACCGTTTGTTTGGCGAAATGATGCAACTTGCCAGACATCCCTGTTTTTTCTGCTGATGCTCCCGTTTTTTTCCCGCGTCTTTCTTTCATTCTCGGGGTTGGAGGAGGAGGAGGGGGCGGGATGAGGGAGGGGGGGTTGGGGAATCCACAAAGGTTTTGTCATCAATGCGTGGCAGACAATAGCAACAAAAACATTAAAGGGAGAAAAGATGTGTTTCTGTGTTAAACAATTAGTGCTGCAGCATTAGAGGCGATCAGGCGGGAGACAAAAGCCCGGCAGCGGCAGCGGTTTACCCCCCGACACAAAGACACAAACACAGATGCGCCCGGCCGCGGCCCGCGCCGTCTTCCGCCGGGAACCGGCCGCTTTCTGGGTCGTCGCCTCGGACCGACGCCTTCGCCCGTATTCCTCAGCCGGAGGTTGCGGGAGGAAAGGAGGTTCTGAGGAGGAAACGCACAAAAAGTCAGCGCTTGATGGGTGCTGAGATCCCAACCGGGCAAAATGCATTTCACACTTTGGCACAGTTGAGGCTTCAGCCGAAGCGCGGCTTTCGTGTTGTCACGTGCACGCGACACAGCGACAGACTTCTCTCGTTCCCGTTCAACCGGAGGACAGCGGTACCGTCCGAGCACCGCGACCGTTTCCGTCCGGCCGTTTTCCGAGCCGCGGGGGCGCCGGAGCCCGTCCCGGACGCGGGGTCCGCCCCGAACCGGTCGCCGGCCGATCGCGGGGCACATAAAAACAAACCCGCCGCCGTTTCCTCGCTAGAAAAAAACCCCTCAGCTAACTCCTAGCGAACACCACAAATGGTGACCGAGGATGAACTAAAATGACGACCGGTAAGGATAATAGTTTGTTGAAGAAATGGACCGCTTATCCCGCTTTAATGCGGGCATTGAGGTCATGTCGCAGTGGATTTATTTGCTAGTGGAGCCAGTGTAGTTGCTAAACACGAGTCGACGCAGTAACCCATTCGTCATGTTGAAATCAATGCAAAGATTTGACAATAGCTTCAGCTCGTGTGGCCGAGCGCCTCCCGTCCGTCCGTCCGTATGCGCAAGACCGTACGTGGGCGAGGATGCCCCCCCCTCTTCCGATCCCCCCCGGTGGCGTCTCCTGTACGGCACCTCAATGGCGGCAGTGTTTGAGCGTGCGCGCGCGCCACTTAACCTCGTGACCGTCGGCGGAGCGAGCGCTTCTGGCCCCCCGCCGCGGTCGCGGTGTCCGTTACCGCCCCGGCAGAGGCCGGCGGCACAGGCGCTCTCTCTGTGCGCTACGGCACAGACGCTCCAAAAAAAGAAATACTGCACTTCCAGTGCCGTGGAAAAGTCGGAGCTTCCTTCTCAAATTTGTGATTTTCCGCACTTTTATGATCCCACTTTAAAGATCATCAACCCAAGCAAACATAAAATGCAGTTTTTTTGGTTTTTTCAATGCAGATTTTATTGATGAAGGAAAAACTTCAAAGGCCACTCCGAAAACGCCGTTGTATTCTTTTTTTAAAGCCATTCAGAAGTTGACTCGCTGGAATGTTTTGGATCGTTATTCTGCCGGAGAACCCAGGCGCGCTTCATCTTGAGGTCACAAACTGATGGCTGAACATTCTCCTACAGGATTTTCTGTGAAAGAGCAGAATTCACGGTTCCATGAATCACACCCAAGTCGTCCAGGTCCTGAAGGAGAAAAGCAGCCCCAGACCATCACACTCGCACCAGAATGTTTGACTGTCTGTATGATCCCCCCCCCCCCCACCCCCCCGCACAGATGCTTTGTTACATGTACGCCAGATGTAACGAGACACACGCCTTCCAGAAAATTCAACTTTCGTCTCATCAGTCGAGAGAATATTTTCTCCCAAAAAGTTTTTTTTTTGTTGCAAAAGTCAGATGGGCCTTCATGTTCTTTTCAGTCAGCAGTGTTTTTTTTTCCACCTTGGAACTCTGCCACGGATGCCGTTTTAGCTCCGTCTACGTCTTGTTGTTGAGTCATGAACACCGACCTTAACTGAGGCAGGGGAGGCCTGCAGTTCTTTCGAAGTTGTCCTGAGTTCCTTTGTGGACTCCTGGATGAGGCGTTACTGTTCTCTCGAGGTAATCTTTGCAGGGTGGCCACGCCTGGGAAGGTTCACCGCTGTTCCGTGTTTTCTCCATTTGAGGATGATGGCTCTCACTGTGGTTTGCTGGAGTCCTAAAGCTTGAGAAATGTTTTTGTCAGCCTTTCCAGAATCACAGAGGTCAATGACTTTATTTCTCGCCTGCGTCATGATGTCGAGAATGTGCCTTTAAGGGGCGTGGCCTAGCGAGTAACGTCAGGAGTTGTGTCTGAGTAAATTGAGTTACTTGTAAGCCAAGGTACTGCTGTCAAGTATTTATTTTTATTTTCGCTAATAAAATCGAAAGAACGAGTTACAATAATTTAACAGTCGGTAAGAAGAAAGTCATCTTGTTCAGCTTGAAGTTGAGTTGAGAAAATCTTCGATTGGCAGATATTTTGGCTGAAATGAAGTCTGATATTCCTCAATGTCCGACTTTTTTTCTTGATCTTTCAAGCGGACTTTTTGTCGTGTGAAAGCGTCGGTAGACAAAGTATGAGCATATTTTGTCTCGCTTTGCGAAATGTCCCGCCGGTTTGAGTTTTTGCGCTGCAGGTGGCGACGGTCCGTGTTTAGACTCGCCGTCTTTGTTCCCCGGCGGGCGGCGCCCCCCCGTCCCCGTTCCTTCGCCCGCATGGGGGAGGAAGTGGTTCGCCGTTTCCACTTGAAAGCCAGCAAGTGTTTGATTCCTTCAGGAAAAGAACGTTCCAGCAAAAGCGCCCCCCCCCCCCCCCCCCACCGTTTCATTTCATTCACAAACATCACAACAGCAAGAGTTACCCGCGCCTTTTAGCCGCCATTGTCCCGAGACGATGAAAGAACTTCCTGTAAGCAAGCTTTCAGACCTCCGGCGAGGCAAAATTCGCCGGTCACTGATTTGCAAGGAATGAAGTTCAAGTCAATTGAGGAGTTTCATTCCCAAAAAAACCAAAGTCTTGTTCCGCCGTCATCTTGGAATGTCTTTGTGCCGAGCAATTACCGGATGCTGAAGTGAGTTGAGAAGTTTCATTCGGACAAAAGTAGTGCTTTGCAGCCGTTTTGTGGCATCTGGAGGCAATTCGAACCTTTTGGGCCCGAGTCATCGAGAGCGTCCCAAAACGTTTTCGACCGTACTGTCATCGCCGCGAGATGAGCGTATCGCGCCCGCGATGGAGTCTTTTGTGAGCGGGTTCCATCCGATGGAAATTGCCGTCAATGTTCCCCCCCCCCCGCGTCGCGTCTCGGCCTCCGTATCGTTTTCGCGTCGGCGGCGACGGGTCCGATGGCCGCCGCGCTGCGATCGGAGCGATCCGACCGTCGGTCGGTGACGTCGGGAGAGCGGACGAGAGCCCGAGAATGTTTCCCCCGTGCCGGCTGGCGACTTGCTGGCGTGTCGCTAACGTTGCCGCTTGTCATCTTCCAGCTGTTGTTTTGCTTGAAAGGAAGATGAAGGAGGTGGGATTTGTTTTCCTTGGAAGACGAGTCGCTTCGTTCATTCACTTTGATCGGAAACGAGGCTCGCGGGTCATTTTGGTGGAATTCGGTGCTCGGAAGTCACCGAGTACAAATCCTTAGTTCCTGTACCGGAGTTGGTTTTTCAGGTTTTCTGCACTTTTCTCGCGTATTTATTTTTCGGATGACTTTTAACTCGGGACGGGCGAGGACCGATACCGGGTTTGGATATCGGGCCGCTATTGGCCTCATTTCAAGGCATCGGCGACCGCGGCGGATACCGGCCGCTGATACCTGCGGCGACCGAACCTGACGGCGAGTAAGTCCTCCTCGCCGGTAGTTGGCGCGACACCGCAGCGGTCGGCGAATCATTGTGCGCGCCTGAAGGAAAGAGAGGATAGGTCATTGTGCTCATTGACATTTCAAGTATCAAAAGCAGCTGTAGTATCGGTGCTCGGTATTGGTGAGTATCGGTCGGAAGAAACTTTGAACTTTGAGAACGGATTCTTTTTTCAACTCTCCCTGAGGAAGTTTCATTCCATTCGTTGCAAGAAAAGATGATGGTTTGCGTTGCAATTTGATGCAAAGTCTTCCTTATCCGAGCTCGTCGGCGTCATCTGAGGGCGCTCGGAACGTTGTGACGCTCTTCCGCCGTTTGAATTTTCCCCGCGAGGCGACGTCCTCCGCAATGTGCCGCGCCGAGATAGCCCGTTAGCCTCGTTAGCCTCATTAGCCCGGTCAGCCTGGCGAGGGCGTCCTTGGGCTGGCGTTTATCGCCCGCGCGCAGGCCGCCGCGGTGCGCCCGCTAACTCCGCTCGGTGGCACGGACGCTCGCCTGGGAGTCCGGAGGCCGCGGGAGGAACCGAAACCTTTTGGGGGAAACGAATAACAACAAACCGCTGAACGTGCAGTGGACCGCCGCTATTTGCGGGGACGCGGAGCGGGCCGGACCGCGAAGAGCCAAAATGAACATCATTCGACGGCCTTTAGAATTGCATTTTGAAAAAAAAAAAAAAAAAAAAAATGTACATTTTTGGGAGTTTTTTTTAAAAGCCGTATAATTCTTGAATAAGTGGAGTTAAACGGCTCGTAAGCGTTTTTGTGATTGGTTACCTCCCCCGCCCCCCGAAATTCTTAAAATGGATTAAAAAAAAGCCGATTGAATAAAAAGGAGGAAAAAAACAATCGAAAGAGACATGGCGACAAAATCTGCCGATCGCCGAATCCACGTGGGCGCCCAAGCGCGAGCGGGCCGGACGGAGTCCACTTTCCATCCGTGTTGCATTCACGCTCGACGCGATCACTCAACTTTGTCCGTCCGTCCACGTTGTGTAGCGCCCGCGCTCGTTCGGGTCCGCCCCGGACTGAAATTCTCTCTCACTTGCGAGTCTTTAAAACGCTGCCGGCGCAGTCGCGCGCGTTGCTGATGAAACGCCGCATGCGGCAGTGCAAAATTCAATCCGACGGGCGCTCGCCTCACGCCGCGCTTTCTCCGTTGTCGCCCGTTGCTAACGCGTCGGCCTCGTGCGCTCCTAGACGACTTTGCCGCGACCTTTGCGGCGGAGGCGCCGCCACCCGCCGCCCCTCCCCTTTGCAGAAAAGGGAAATGGCTTAGCGCTATCTGGGTCGCCCCGGCAACCATCTGAGTCCCCCGTCTCGCGGTGGAGAAATGAGTCGGGAACGGGCTGCGGAGAGGCGCGGATTAAACATGATCCCGCCGACGGCCTGTCAATCAAAAGTCGCCTTCCTGGAAAAACGGCGGAGCGCCGAGACCGAGACGCGGCTAGCTTTCCGTCGGCGCCTCGTTTACCTCTTCGAAACGGACGCATCGATTTTCATCAGGCGGCCAAGATTCACGACGACGCTCGGCTCGTTATTGCCGACGGCCATTCGGGAAAGCCGATCGCACGCCCGAGGCCGGACGCCGGCTGACCTTTTGGCCGACTTTCGACCTGGCCGCGGCGTCTCGGTCCGGTGGCGATTGCGCGACGGCGTGCTGACCTGATGTCTGTGACATCAGAACACACGCGCAACAAACTAACTAACTAGCTGACGTCGAGGTCGTTCCGTATGCGAGTTACTCGATCGATGTCGATTCAATCACGTTCTTCTCGTGATCGACATCGTTACTTTGTACCGTACGCCCAAGTGACTTGACTTGATGTTAATTTGCAAAAGAAGTCACGAACTTGATGTCCGTGACATCAAGTCAATTTGGGAATTTGTTGGCTTCGCATCAACTTCGAACGTTTGCATCTCGTCTTTCAGAACGGATCGTTTTGAAGTGTTTCGGAATGTACAATTTTACGGGCGATGCGTTTGAATTCAATCACGATGATCATTTCAACAGTATGACCACTTAGGCCGACTACAAGACTGTATTGGAACGATATGAGCCGTTTCATCTGAAGCGAAGATGCGTCGATTGACGCTTTCAAAATAATTTCAGAATTTCCACAATTCATTTGTCATCCAAAGTTTGAAGTTCAAAAGAAGAAAAATGAATGAAAGGAGAATTGACAAAATGTTGAAGTTGTCGAGGACCAAACGGTGTCATGTTTTCCTTCCGTTCGCGTTATGTTGCAAATGTTCCCCAATATAAATCTCCATTATTATTAGAAGTATTATTGTTGTTGTTGTTGTTATTTTCCCCCCCTGCTGTATCAAAACACCACCCGAGGATTTTCTCGCCTCCCACTCGAGCCCACCCACTCGTGGATTATTCTGCTCATAGAGTGTGTGTGTGTGTGTGTGTGGGGGGGGAGGGGGGGGGAGTCTGTTTGACATGGACATGGACGCCCCCCTCCCCCGATTTGGACGCGATACCCATCTGACGGTTGCCAGGAAACTAAACAAAACAAAACCTTGTGAGTCACAATCGAGAACTAAGCGTCATGTTATTTATGAAGCGGCAAATATGATCTTTGAAAAGAAAGCGTTTTTATTTGGGGGGCGGGGGCCGGTGATGAATGTTGAGACGTCGATGATCTTCATCCAAATCGACGTGCGCGTGCGCGCGCGCGCGAGCCGGAGATGGCAGGTCGATGCAGTTAATTTCAGGTTGAAATTGACACACTAATTACGGGCTGCAAAGACTGCTGGGAGAGATTAGGGCCCGCCCCCGCCCCCCCGCCCCCTCCTCTTCCTCCTCTTCCTCCTCTTCCTCCTCCTCCTCGATCAGATTTTGCCCCTTTCCCATTTTGCCAATTAAACATGCTAAAAAGCATTCCTGGGCCCCGGGATGGCGAGCGGCTGATTGTCCTGATGTATTAGATGCAATAAATTCTCCCGGCTTGCATGTCGCGAAAAAAAAAAAAAAAAGAAAAAAAGGAAAAAAAGGAAAAAGCCCATGCAGGCGGCGCGCTGAAAGGCTGATAATGTGCACGGCACAGATAAGGATTCATTATTCCCAATCATTATGAATCCTTTTTGGCTTCTTTCTTAATCAGCGGCTGTGATCCTGCCTGCAGGCGTGCGCGCGCGCGCACGCCTAATATTTCACACACACGCGCAATGAATAAATATGCATGGGAAATGGCAAAATGAAACATAGTGCGGGAGATTCTCCCGTGGAGGTTGTCTGCCTTTCGATTCGTCCTCGTCACGTTTATTTTCAACATTGAAACAGTTGAAAGAATTTAAAAAATCTCAATCAAAAACCAACAATCGTCTTCCATGTTCTTAAAAGTGAGACATTCCTATTTTTGGTTTATTCCGCAATCATGACAACAACAGTAAGCTTTTACTTTTCCCAATGATGAATTGATTGACCGTATTTCATTTCTTTTTCATGATGAAACCATGAATTTGAAATGTATTTATTCGTCCATTCTGCTACCATGATCATACTACATGACCATATTTTAATGTTGCCTTTGATTTAGTTCAGTTGATTTGATCATATATGTATATATATTATACTTCAAGTATTTTGAAAGATTTGATGATGAATTCCTTTTGATTTGTCGATCTTGCCTCCCGATGACTATAATTATGATGAATTATGTCTGTCTTTGTCGCATTTGATTTTCATTTGATTTTTGGATTTCATTTATCCGGATAATCTGCACATTTATTGATATGTTATTGAATTATCATATTTATGAATGCAGTTTCATTGATGTGCAAATAACCCCAAATATTCGTCGCTCGTTGTAATCGTAATCGTTTTTATGAGACGAGTAATGTGCTTTAATTCAATGCTTTTTCTCTCCTCATCCCAAAAATAAGCACTTTATTAATAATAGCGCGCGCGCGCATGAATCCTTCCTACCCGGGCACGGTGCGCGTGCACGCCTCGTGTTATTTTCTCATCCTATTTTGCAATCTGCGATACTTAATTCCGAAAATGACAAAAATAAAAAACGCTCATGCAGATGAGAGGCCTCGTGCGTGCGTGGAGGAAAGGAGGAGGCAAGGAAGGAAGGAAAGGAAGGAAAAAGTCATTTGGCTTCGCTTACAATTAATTTGGACTTTTTCAGTTGCTCGATGCTAACGTGAACGCGTAAAATCGCTCAACGTGCACGCGCATTCCGTGGCCCATCCAAGAGGAATAAGAACAATAATACGCAGCATGCAAGCGAGACTTTTGTCGCGTTTGCCAGACGTGACGTCACAATGCCCTCGTCAAGCTTCAGAGCCATTTCGCGCAAAAAACGAAAAACCTTCGAATTGGCCTGCATTTGGGATTTGCAGGAAAAAGGGCAATATTGCGGGGGAAAAAAAATTGCTTTCGTCGCACGTCGAAAATGTCAAATTATATTTGAACGAGGTTGCGCATATTTGGCTGAATATTCGCAGCTTTTTGCAAATCATTCGCCGCCGTCATGAGGAACCAATTTTTCGGGGGAAATGTCCCATTGTGACGTCAGACGAAAAAAACAGCAAGTCCTTTCAAATGGGACATTTGAACGATTTGGATGACGCGACAATTATTTCAAATGTTGCTGCGTGACGTCGGTGATTTTTTTTTCTTTGTTTGGACCAATCAGCTGCCAGCTCCTCCTCCGGCTTGAGTTTCATTTTGATTTCGCTGATAAGAGAAATCAACGACATAACAATCATCATCGCGATGCGTCAAAACTCTTTTCACGAAAGAGAACAAAGATCAATCATAAAATCAAGAGAAATGAGGGGAAAAAAGACTCGAGAAAAATGCATCCTCATTCAAAAATGTGTACAATGTGTGCGAAAATAACAATACGAAGTGAAAAGGGGAAAAAAGTCAAATATTCTCAAAACTGTAAAAGGAGAAAAAGAAGGAAAAAAATCGAAAAGAAAGGGACAAGTCATCGCAATAAAAACAAAAAAGGAGAACAGAAAAAGGAGAATAAAAACTGTTCAGAAAAGATGAAAGATGAAGCAAAAAGAAGAAAAAAGATTCAAAATGAGAAGAAAAAGGAGGAGGGGGGAAAGGAAGAGTCAAGTGGTGACACGCGCTGAACCCCGGAAGCGCGTGCACGCCGCCGCGCTCTCTCTCTCTCTCTCTCTCTCTCGCGCGCGCATCTCCGCTCGGGTCACTCGCGCGCCTCATCCGAGCAGAACAGGTCAGTCAATATTCCGAAATCAATTCATATTTCATCCTTCGCATAAACGCGCTGACGTCATCGCCTCACATCACACGGGCGCGCGCATGTGTTTTGCCGGCATCTTGTCGACTTTGTGCCCCGCACCTCGCGTCAAAGTGTTGGAATATGAAATTAGGAATCGTAATCTTTGAAATAGGACGCGAAAATTGGCCAAAATCCGAATCTTTTGCTCCCGTATGAATGTGCCATTTTCTGGGTGTCTTACCGGACCGCCGCCGCCGCCGCCGCCGCCGCCGCCGCCGCCGCCGCCACCTGAGAGCTTCCCGCTCGCCCACGCGCGCTTTTGTCCCCGCAACGCAAACGCGACGCGCTCAACTTTCAAATCGGAACCAAAAAAAAACCAAAGAAAAAACAACCGAAGAAATGACATCAAAACCAAAATGGATGCAGCCGTCCGTCGGCCCGCAGCTCCTATTTCCATTCAGTCGTTTTTGCTTTTTTTTTTTTTCAATTGTCATGTGTGTGTGTGTGTGTGTGCGTGTGTATTTTTTTTCCCTGTCAGGTTCGGGGAAAATAATCATTGAATATGAAAGTTTGATTTGAAATAATCCGAGGAAGCTTTTCGCCTTCACCGCTTGACGCCTCCTTGTTCGGTTCCGGGAAATTCAAAGTGCGACTTTCATTCTTTTTATTCTCCTCATCGTGACCAAAAATAAAATCTTCATTTGCACATTTTCATTCTTCTCATTTCATTCAATGATGGATGAGGGTTTTTTTTTCAATCAAAAAATCGACAAATAGATTGTTGAAGAACACAAAACGACAACAGCAATGAAATGTAAACTTGTGAAGAAAATCATTTTATTTTCAAATAGCAACAAATGCCCTCGTTACAATGATTAATTTCAACGATGAAATTAATATGTTCGACACATAACAACATTTGGAATTTTCGGGGGATTTCACTGCTTGCTTTTAATTTTTCAATCCCCCCCCCCCCAAAAAAAGGGGGCACGCGCGCTTGTGTGTGTGTGTGTGTGCGCGTGTTTTGAGAAGATCTCCAACATTTCATCCACTCCAGTTTTAAATTGCAAAACACACACACAAGAGCAAATGTTGTCAAATAAAGCAGACTTCGGGTTTCACGTCTCCGTTGTGCCCTTGAAATCATCTTTTTGTTTGCGGGTCGTCCCGAAAGGCAACAAACAATAAGACAAAAAAGCACCGAAATCCCAATCTGGATTCATTTTGCTCCACTTTGACGTCACCTCGTGCACACTTTGGGATGATTTTGGCGCCTGCGTGCGTGTGTGTGTGAGTGTGTGTGTGTGTGTTCCATATTATTTGGATGAACGTTGAGTGTGACGTCACGACCGAAATGCACCACAAAGGCCAAAGATGAAAGACGTGACCATGCCCGTTTCTTATTTCTTGGATGATTCTTGGAATAACCTTCTCCTCACTTCCGGGACCGTCGTGATGTCACGACTATTGGCGTTGTTTTGCAGACATCATTTCATCTTTTTGTGATTCTTTTCTCATTTTCAATTCGAAATATTTGGATGCAAATCAAGCAGTTTGAGACTGGATTTCCATTCGTTGACTCGAAATGTGGCATGGTGATGACGTCAAAGTCGCTCATGCTGTCACGTGATGTCATCTTCTTTTGCTTTTGGGATGCTATCGCAATACGAAAAAAAATGGAGTTGAAAAGTAGAGAACAAAAATATGAAAATCGTATTGTCAGAAAAATGGAACATTTCACAGAACGGTTGAGTGCTCTCGAGAGGATGACGTCATTGGTTGGATTTCTGTCATTGTCAGTCAGCCCCGCTGGCCCCAAATTGTTCCATCTGGAGTGAATTTGCTCTCCTTCGAATGGTTTCGCGCGCCAACGTTGAGATGGGCGGCTGCCGCGCGTCGACTGTCGAAATCATTTCAGTGGATCCATTTTCTTTTGTCCACTTGAATTGTTCTGCGGGATTTCACTCAACTTTCTGATTGGAATTGTGAATTTTGATATCGGATTATTATTTGTACTCGTAGTCGTCGTAAGAGGAGTTTTTCTCTCATTTTGTTGGATTGGATTGCTCTTATGCTTATTTAGTATTTATTTATTTTCGCTGTGTTTGGATTGCATTGTACAGCACTTTGGGAAAGGGTTGAAATGCTGCTCGATAAATCAAAGCCAATTGGATTTGGAGTCCAATCAGTAGTTTGGACTCAGCAACTGATTTGATATGACGAAATTCCCAACATTGCTTGTGAAACCTGTACTTTTTCATGGCTTACCTTGCGGTCACGCATTGGCCCCGCCCCCGCACGCAAATCCAAATGGAGTTTCAGCCGGTTTTGACAGATGGATCTGATTTTGAAGCCCAAAGTTGGACATTCTGCGGTGATTTACGTCGCGATTTCACAGCAACGAACTCCAGTTCGCGCCGCACGCTGAGATTATGCTGACGTCACACGCAGAGTTCCCGCACCGCGCCATAAAACGGCGACCCGCTGAACGTTGATCACGCGCTCATGTTCGCCGCCTCATTTCAGCGCCGTTCAACTTCGTTTTTAAAACCCCGACTGTGGCTCGTGCGCGCAACGTTCCGCAGAACATCGAGTTCTGCGATGATTTACGGGCGACTTGAGAGTTTTTGGAAGTCGACCGCGCTCATCCGGGTTGCCGGTGTGACGTCACGCCCCCGCTTGACTCGCCGACGTCTCGTTTTGGCTTTTTGGACGCTATGAAAGCAGACGTGAGTGGAAGAGTGTCCGACCAATCGGCAATCGTAGCGCAAACGGGTATTTTTCAAATTCAAGACATTTCAATTGACGCAAAAGACACGTTGCGGGTTTGATCGATCGATCGATCGATTGATTTTTGCCACCTTGAAGTGAGTTGCGAGCGAGCGCGCTTGAACAGGATGGCCGCGCGCGTGCACGGCAGGCCCGGTGGGCCGCGCAGTCATGTGACCGCGAGGGGACGCAATGGCGCAGCGGAGGTTGAACGACGACGACGACACGCGCCGCGTGACTTTTTACGCAGCGAGCGGGCCGCCTTCTTGCCGCTTTTACGAAATGTGCCAAACGACAGTTAAAACGTCTGCAGTTCGACGCGGACAAGGCCGGCCCCCTTTTTTCGCCCCCCCCCGCCCCCCCCCCAACCCACCTTCACGTACGTGCGCGCGTCCCCTGCTTAAGTTGCGTCGCGCCGCAGCTGTCTGCTGCACTGAGCCGCCTGGCGCCATCCGGAAAGAATGCCTTCAGTGTAGGAGAAAAGAGAGGGGGGCGCAGAAAGAGAGAGAGAGAGAGCGAGAGAGAGAGGAGGGAGGGAAGGGGGAGAGGGGGGAGGGCGGGCGGGAGCGGGAGTGGGAGGCCTGAGTGGCTGTGCAACACGCCGCTGCTCGCTCGCGTCGCGGTCACTCTGACGCACGCGAACCTGTTGAGCGCACGTCGTCTTGGGCTCCAAAAGCAAAAGCGGAAAGAAGAAAGGAGAAGGAGGAGAAGAAGTTTTCGGGCCGAGTTGCGGCGGATGTCGGCCGCGCGTTAACCGCCTCTGTCTCTCATGTGTGCGCAGGTGAGAGCTTTGTGGATTTAAGCGCAAAGGCGACAGAGCGAGCGAGAAGCCAAAAAAGGCGGATTTTGCCGCGCCGGGACATTTAGAAGAAGACGACGACGACGAGGAGGAGGAGGAGGAGAGGTGGAGGAGATGGAGGTGAGCGCGGAGCAGCCCCGCTGGATGAGCCACCACCCGGCCGTGCTGAACGAGCAGCATCCCGCCTCGCACCACCCGGGCCTGGGCCACTCCTACATGGAGCCGGCGCAGTACCCGCTGGCCGACGATGTGGATGTACTCTTTAACATCGACGCGCAGGCCAACCACGTCTCGCCCTACTACGGCAACTCGGTGCGGGCCGTGCAGAGGTACCCGCCGCCCCCGCACGGTGAGTCCCCCGACGCAAACAAACAAACAATCAAACAAACAACACATTTCTCCACCGGATGCGTATTCTGCGCGTTGAAAAGTGTCTCTTCGTCAAAGTCCAAAGAGTGGCGGTGAACCAATTCAAATTTTAATTTCGACCCCCCCCCCCCCCCCCCCCACCCCAAAAAAAAAGAATCATGCAGGGACGAGCGGGAAAGTCACCTTTGGAGCTAATTGTTGACAAAAGCGCAAAGTCTCTCTCGACATTCGAAAGGCGAAACAGAACACTTGAAATTGCCGGATTGTCCGTCGCCGCTCGAACGTTTATTTGCTTTTTTTTTTTTTTTTTTTTACACAAATGAAAGTCCTCGTTCGAAGATGAAATTTGGAATTTGGAATGCGGAGCGGGATTGAGTTTTAAATGATGGCGCGCTCCCGAAGATGCTATTTTTTTTGTCGCCCATATTGCGCTTCTTGCAACGGAAGCGGACGACGCGGCGACTTCGGCGCGCGTCGTCATCTTCCGGTGCGGGTTTCGCCGCCGCGAAGGCGACTCGGTAACGGCGCCGCTGTGTCTCGTGTCGCCCCCGCAGGCGCTCCGGTGTGCCGGCCGTCGCTGCTGCACGGCTCGCTGCCGTGGCTGGAGGCGGCCGGCGGCAAAGGCCTGGGCGCGCACCCCGGCGCGTCCCCGTGGAACCTGAGCCCCTTCCCCAAGAGCCCGCTGCACCACCACCACCACCACCACGGCTCCCCGGCCGGCCTGGCCGTCTACCCGCCGGCGTCGTCGTCGTCGTCGTCCTCATCGTCTTCGTCGTCGTCGTCGTCGTCGTCGTCGTCGCTGTCCGGGGGCCACTCCAGCCCGCACTTGTTCACCTTCCCCCCCACCCCGCCCAAGGACGTGTCCCCGGACCCGGGCCTGTCCGCGCGCCCGGAGGACAAGGAGTGCGTCAAGTACCAGGTGACGCTGGGCGACAGCATGAAACTGGAGACGGCGCACGGCCGCGGAGTGGCGGCGGCGCTGGGGCCGGGGCCCGGGCCCGGGCCCGGGCCGGGGCCGGGGCCCCCCGTCTCGGCGGCGGCGGCGGCGGCGGCGGCGGCGGCCCACCACCACCACCACCACCACCACCACCACCCCATCGCCACTTACCCACAATATGTCCCCGAATACGCGCCGGGCCTCTTCCCACCAAGTAGCCTGATAGGTGGGTCCTCTTCTAGTTATGGTTCCAAAACAAGACCAAAAACAAGGTCCTGTTCAGGTAGGCCCAAACATTCTCTTGCATTTTCACTCTCTTGCTTGCATCGCAGCACACCAGACCCACAAAAGCAAAACAACTCCTAATCCGCCTTCCCTTCATTCCAGCTATTTTATCGCGCTAATGAGATTCAAATCGGACGGATTAGTCGACGCATATCATCGGGATGATTATTATTAATATTAATAGGAGGATCGTGCGCGTTTAAAGACGGCACCCTCCTCCTAATCTCACTTTTTCTTCCACTCCATTTGCCTTGTGTTTGGTTTTTCATCACAAGCGCGTTCAGCATTTGCTCAATGCGGACAAAAGACCGCGAACGTAAACGCACGCACACACAACATGCCACACAAAACATGGAGTCCAAAACTCTTTTCAGTCTTCTTTGTTTCAGACGGGCGAAAAAAAAAACACTCCATTTTTGGAAATGATTATTTGCCGACTTGGTGTCGGCAACACCATTTCGGGATGTTTCCTGCATGTCCGATGCGACGCGTGTGATATTGTGTGTTTGCGCGCGCGCGCTGGCTTCAACTGACCTGGCGTGTGTGTGTGTGTGTGTGTGTGTGTGCGCGCGCGTGTGTGTGTGTGTCTTTGGTCTGCTCGTGCGTGCGCGCGCGCGCACGCCGCAGAGGGCAGGGAGTGCGTGAACTGCGGCGCCACGTCGACCCCGCTGTGGCGACGGGACGGTACGGGCCACTATCTGTGTAACGCCTGCGGCCTGTACCACAAGATGAACGGCCAGAACCGGCCCCTCATCAAGCCCAAGCGGCGGCTGGTACGTGAACGCGCCACGCTGGCTCTCTTGATGACGTGCGTCTCTCTCTCTCTGTGTTTCCCTCTCCAGGAAGAAGTAGGCCAATTAGCTGCAGGAAATTGACTCGACAAGTGCAGGTCTCTGCTTTCAGATCCTAAAAAAAACAAACAAAAAAAAAAAAAAACAAAGAAAAAAAAAAGCTGCACTGTTTTTTATTATTATTATGATCATTATGATTATTTGGGAGCAAGAAAAACAACAACAAGAGGGCTGAAATGCAATTGCAAGTCTCATGTCATTGATTCTTATTTCGTGTCGTGCAGCCCCCCGCATTCAAATCAGCCATTTTCCATTGGGGGTGTCCAAACTTTTGCAAGAAGATGAAAGGATGCAAGATGCACATCCAGACAATCTTAATTGACTTTTTGTTTTTTTTGCAAGGCAATGATTGGACTCTGCAAAAACAAACACATGTTTTCCCCCAACACACACAAGAAACATAAAATCGTTCACATGTCAATAAAAGTCAGTGTAGGAATTGTCAAATGTTTGCTTAAAATATCAAGATTATCCGACGCAGCCAAATTCAAGTCGTCAGCGCCTGCTGTTTATATTTTTGTCCAATAAAACCAATCCATCAAACAGTTGAATATTTTGTTTTTCGATAACTGTCTGCTACATCGCAACTT
The DNA here is from genome assembly GCF_024500275.1 of Phycodurus eques. NCBI lineage: Eukaryota > Metazoa > Chordata > Actinopteri > Syngnathiformes > Syngnathidae > Phycodurus > Phycodurus eques. Next base: position 946,641 of record NC_084546.1, on the reverse strand, counting down.
TCTCTGAAATGCTCCAAAAAAAATAAATAATAATCCTTTGAATTGACTTCATTTAAAAATCAGTTGCACGCGATCAAATGTGCTCAGCGGACATCGTTTTCCCTCTTCGGAATGAAGACAGTTTGCAACATTTGAAACATCGTCAATCGATGCGGGATCATCCCGCGGTTGGCTGAATTCAAGGGATCAGCGGAAAACAACCGGAAAAACAATCCAGCAAAATTTCTTTGGGGATATCTCGCGCGCCGCGTCACCACTTTTTTTTTTGCTAAAGGTCGCCCTTTGCCCCGCTCGAATAGATCCGCCCCTGCGCGGGAAATCGGAATCGTCGGCCGACGAATTTTCAAGCCGTTCCTCGAAATGGAATTTGAACGGTTATTGCGATTGCGGGCGAAATCGGAGACGCGCGAATGCGACAGCTCGACAAACAAATTTGGCAAAAATGAAACGCTTTTGCCAAATACAAAAACTCGTTTTTTTTTTTTTTTATCAATGATTCATCGCGGCGGTTTTTCAGTGTTATACCTCGTTCAACACAAATAGCGTGTCAAATATCATTTTTGCGATATTCGGCCCGCAACAAATTAAAAAAAAATGGACATAAGGCCGCAAATGGCCCCGGGCCCGAGTTTGGACACCCTTGATTCGATCTTCTTTTTCCACGCGCGTTTGAAAGTCCAACAAAATCGACATGAGGAGGTTTTTGTAAGGCCGAAAGTCAGGACAAGTGTGCAGGATGTCAGATAAGGAAAGTTCCTCTTTCTGTGGATTTCTGCGGGGGGAAAAAAAAACAAAGAAAAGAAAAAAGACGAAAATGCGCCGCGTGGCATATTTGGATGCGTGACGTCATCAGCCCGCCCAAGCCAGCTCGCGGGCTTGTTCGGCGGCGCGTGCGTTGAATTGGCAACTTCATTCACCTGCCGATCGGTTGATGCTTTCCGATTTGTTTCGAACGTCGAGGTCAAGCTCGTCCGCCCCCCCTCCCCCCCCGGAGCGAACAAAAGCCCCCCAGTGTCTCCCCTCCCCCTCTCGCATGCTCGCAATTAGCGAAGCTCGCCAAAATAAGCATCACGCTCGCATCCAAATGTGGAGGCCGTTTCGTTTTCCTTTTCGTTTTCTTTTCTTGCTTTTTGTCGTCCACGAGTCAGGCGCGGCCTCCCCCCCCCCCCTTTTCTCCTTTTTTCTCCTTTTTTCTCCTTTTTTCAAATCCGATCGGAATGGCTGCAGCGTGTCGAGGCTGCGCTTTTGATCTCTTTGCTTTTCTGTGTCGTCCAAATGGCGATGGCGCACTTGTGCTATTTTTAGCCCCAGCCGTGCAGCGCGCCTCTGCTCCTCCATTTGCTTTCTTTCCTTTCCCTTTCCCCCCTCCCCGTCAGCCCCCCGCTCAAAGCTTTTGGTCGGTCGGGGGGAAGCGGGGTCGCTATTTCCAGGAGCAGTCGTAGAAATGTCGCGCCGGCCGCGCGTTCGTGTGGAGGCCCGCGCCTTATTTTTGCTTTCGTGTGCGCGCAGTCGGCGGCCAGGCGCGCGGGCACGTCGTGCGCCAACTGCCAGACGACCACCACCACGCTGTGGAGGCGCAACGCCAACGGCGACCCGGTGTGCAACGCCTGCGGACTCTACTTCAAGCTGCACAATGTAAGTTCAGCGCAAGCAACGCGGCGCCCAAACCAAAACCAAAACCAAAACCAATTCGCGCCTTGGCCGATAAAACAAACAAACAAAGTGCAAATTCGATTCAACCTTTCAGTAGACAATATCAACAAAGACAAATATGTATCGATCGGTGGCTGAAAAGCTGCTTACATTCACATAAACATTTTATTGAGTAACATAGTTCAAAAAGAATGTACGTATAACTTTTCTTTTCCCCCAATTGGCCTTTTTCTCTGTTTGCTATTTGCCTCTGACAACATGCAGAATGTAAATTAACCACAAAGACTCCAATGTCTGCCTGGTAGATTTCATTGAGAAATATGCCCCGATTTCATATTTGCAAGAAATCATGTCGTCCCGAAATTGGCATTTTCTTTCAAATGCCGTTTGTGATTTAACTCGCACGATGTCGACGGACTGAGCTGGGGGAAAAAAGCACAAATGCACACCGGAGTCCCCTTCCCCTCGCCCCTCCGCATCGGCCCCCGTCTTCGCTTCCCCCTCACGTCCCCGAGCGCTAATTGTCCCCGCAGTGCCGCGCTCGATAAAGCCGATTCGGGATTTTATTGGCAGCCGAGCACTCGTGAATATTAAAGAAGGAGCTTCACGCAAATCCCATGAAATGTGTTTTTTCCCTTCCTCTGTCCACTTGCTTCCCTCTCGTCATCTCGGCGCAACGCCGACGGCTGAAAAAGCTGCAAAAGCCGCAATGAAAATAAGAAGAACGGCGACGGTAAGAATGTGCGGGAAAGGCGCGCCGACGTCGCGCGCCTCCGCTCCCGCAAAATCATTTTCCCGGGTCGTCTCGGCCGGGACGAGGTCGGATCACGGTGAACCGCCTTCGGATTCCAAAATATATCCATGCACGGATCTTTAACCCCCCCCCGAATGTTCAAGCGAAACATTGCATTACATCTCACGAAAGTCCACTAGCTCAATGCTAACATACAATGGAAAATGCAACAGACAAGCTAACTGAAATTAGCATAGCTGTTGACAATTTCCCCTCTTTTGTCTTGGTTCATGTTTCCATCTATCCTATCGCATTTTCCTCATGGAGACTTTTTGGGTAGATTTTTTTTTTTTCTTCTGTTTCGGTGAATGATTGATTTATTTTGACATTTAACTCGAGCGGCCGATCGCGCGCCATCAGAGAGCGGACGTCCAGTCCGCACGGGAAGCCGAGAACGGTCGCTCAATCCCGACTCGCGTGTCAGCCAGTGAAACCACATCAGTGGCGCGGGGAGGGGGGGCAGCGGTTAAGCGGGGGGGGGGGGGTAATCACGGCCACCGCTGCGCATTTGGTGTCAGCGAAAAAATGTTTGAGACGGACCGCGCCAGAGCCAGAAAGAAATCCCCGTTCCCATTTCCCCGGGAAGAAGAAACGCTCGGAAAAGATCAGGAAGCCGGTCGGCCTCATCCGCAAACCCCCACGAGGCCCCACCGGCCCCCCCGGCCCCCCCGCCCCCCATAATCCTGCCCACCGCCGAAATTCCATCATCTCGCTTCTTCCCGGCTAAAGTGCAGAATGGCAGCCAGGGACGAGACGGTTTCGCGGTCGAGGAGGACTTGGCCCGCGGGGGTGGCTGCCAGGCGGACCCCCCCACCCCACCCCCACCCCATCCCATCCATTCCCCATCCCTCGCCTCATTCCTCCTGGCATGGAACAAAACAATCAATTCGAAAAAGCTAAATCACACCAATGGGAAGCCGCTTGGGCATTTATTTGATATCCGCCATATCCAGCTTAAGGCCCGCCTGTGTACGAGTAGACTCTTTGTCATTAACGAGCAAGACACTTCATTGCACTAAAACCAATCCACTCTTACTGGTAACTAGTTTTTTCCACGACTTAGTCACTATCAGTACGAGTGATTAACTATGCGGCATTAGTAACACAACTAGGCCTAACTAGTAGCCATACATCACGCACTAGAAGCCAGCATCAAAGCGCCAAAACAAAAGTACTTTTGCCTCACTGTGTATGTGTGTAGTTGTCCTACTCGGATGCCAAAATGTTATTCGGACGTGTCAGGTAAGTCCACTAGCTCCATGCTAACATATAATGCAAAACTCCATTGACCTGATATCTGAAATTAGCATCCACGTCACGGTAATTGTAAAGCGTCGGGCAACCGTTGCTACTCGAACAATCGGTCGATCGAAACGGGCGCGGGAGTGGCTAGAACGGCTGCCTCGCAGTTCTGAGGTTCTGGGTTTGAATATCGCCGGGCTTTCTCTGGGCACGCCGGCCCTAGTACTCTCGCCTCACTAGGAACCCGTAGTCTTCCGACGAGTATGCCGAAGTCGTGTCCTACAAGTGCCGCAAAATGTCATTCAGTTGTGGAAACTGAGGAACAACAAAAGGGTTGCCAGCGTATTCTTTGTCGAGATCAAATCGCAGTGAACTTTAACACCGATGAACAAAAGTGCATCCGACGTACTCGTTCTGTCCGTCCGAGCTCGAAGACGGCTCGAATGCCAATCGTACCGTGAAAAAATGCCAGCAACATCCGAACTCTTCCTTCAAGAAAAGATCGCTTTAATGCCGATCGAAAAAATAAAATCTGCCCATCCGAGACAACTTTAGCAGCGATGAAGGAACGAGCATACCTCTGTCCGAGCGCATTGGCCGCCATCATACTAACCTGCCCTCTTTTGTGTCGTCCCTGTGGAGAGCAGATCAACCGACCTCTGACCATGAAGAAGGAAGGCATCCAGACGCGCAACCGCAAGATGTCCAGCAAGTCCAAGAAGAGCAAAAAGTCCCTGCAGGACGGCGCCATGGACGACTTCTCCAAGAGCCTGATGGACAAGAGCGGCTCGTTCAGCCCGGCCGCCCTCTCCCGCCACATGTCCTCCTTCCCGCCCTTCTCGCACTCCGGCCACATGCTCGGCACCCCCACGCCCATGCACCCCTCCTTCGCGCCCCACCACCCGTCCAGCATGGTGACGGCCATGGGCTAGACGCCGCTTTACCCCTGCGCCGGTCCGGGCCGCAAAACTCGAATCGAGGCAACCGGACGCGTCCTGGTTGTTGAAGACGCTTCGCCTCCGATCCAAACGGCTTCCTCGCTTTCAGATTTTAGCTGCGGAGTCTGGGAACCGAGCGCACGCTATGACATTTTCAACCCCAGGAGTAGAAACGCTGACAAGACCACCTCAGAAGGTTTTGGTCCAAAGAGGAGGTTCTTATCCCAAGCAGAGGTTTTAGAGCCGCCAGTAGTAGTACAAGTCGGAACGAAGGTCCTAAACCTGAGACGAGGTTCTAGTCCTGAGGGTATGTTCGAGTCCCAAGAGTAGGTTTTTGTCCTGAGAGAAGATATTAGTCCTTTGAGATCGACCTAGTCCCAAGGCAAGGATCTTGTCCCGGGAGAAGGTTTTAGACCCGAGTGCAGGCACGAGCGAATGAGCCAACTGGTGGTTCACCTGTTGGGTGGCAAAATGGCCGCTTTTTCGATGGACCGAAACATTTTGAGGAGGCGTGAAAGATGTCAGCAGGACATTGTCGGAAGTTCACACAATTCCGCAGCGAAATATTTCAAAGCCGAGAAGCCTTTTGTCTCCGACGTCTTCAACAACCAACGAGGGCCCGGTCTCCTCCGATCGACCTTTTGCGGACTACCTCGACCCGGACGACTGAGAATCTTCGGTCGATCTTATTTTTATAAAATCAAAGAGGGAAACGGACTCAAACCTCTCGGACACTCGATTCTCCCTCGGATCAGGATCTCCATTTGTGTACGAAAAAGATCCCAAAAGCTGACAAAAACTTCCTGGCGTGGCACCTGCGTAACAGGGCGTTTGTACAAATTGTAGGGAATACATTTAACCAGATCAAAAAAGGACACTTGACCAAGGGTACGAGGAGGCGAGGACGCAGGCCACAAGTCCGTGTAAAGATAGCGTTCGCGCCTTTCCTTTTATTTTTGGATGTGCTTTAAGTCTCGGCCTGTCGCTTTGTGTTGACACACGCGCACACAGACGCGCACACACACGCACGCACGCACGCACGCACGCACGCACACACTTGACAGATGATGATATGCATTGTGAAAAAAAAAGTTCCTGTATTTGTTCTTTGTATGTAAAAAAAAATCAGAGTACCAAAAATACGAAAGAAACAAAGATGTAGAATTATTTCTTTATGTTATGCAGACTGAATGGTTGTAAAAATTGAATAATAATAATCACTAGTGTAAAATATGGCTGCTTTTTTTGGTTGTTTTTGTTTGATAAACCCTACCCGAGTCTGCCCTCTCTCTCTCTCTCTCTCTCTCTCTCTCTCTCTCTCTCTCTCTCTCTCTCGCTCCCCCCCCCCGCCCCCCCTTCCCTTGTTTCAAAATAATAAAACTAGTTGAATCTCTGTTGACACGTTAGCGCTGTGATCCCGAGCCGTCCTTTTTTGCGTGACAGGAAAGACCTCGACGGGAAGCGCGCGTGTAAACACTCGCAAATCAAACAACGGGCGAGCGGTCGGGTGGGGGCGGAGCAAAGAGGCGGTGGCGTGCTCGGGCCTTCTCGTTGTTTCAAAAAAAACCCACAAAAATGCAAGCGATCGGTTTTCCTCATCTGGATCGAGGGTGAGCCGGAGCACACCCGGCTCGGCTTTGCTTGAGAGGGGCGAGCGATCGCTCCCGCTCACTTGCGCACGGTGGGACAGTTCAGTCTTTTCGAAAAAGCAAACCTGGTTTTTCTGGACGTTATCGCACGAGCTGACTTTGGGTGGAACGCAGAGTCCACCCCGGAGCGGTCACAAGTCCGTCGCAGAGCGCACTGAGAGGAATACGTATCGATTCGCCGCCGTTTGTCTGGGATCCGCGTGACCAATGGGGAGATCTGCTGCTGTTTTGAGTAGCGAGTTCAGGGGGAGGATGGGAATGGGAATGGGAAATTGTGTGTGTGTGTGTGTGTGTGTGTGTGTACAAAGGGATTGAAGAGGAGATTTGCCCCACGCCGGGACCTCACGGCCTCCGTCTGACCTCGACCGCCTGGCGCTTCAACTCCGTGTGATCCCAATTCTTTTTTGCTGTTGTCCTCCCCGAGTATTCTTCTCAGGTGAACGTTGGTTGCGTGGGGTCCAAAAACAGAGAAGGTTCCGGTCCGAAATGAAAGGCGTAGTTCCAAGAGAAGGTTTTAGTGCTGAGGGGCAGTCCTAGTCCTAAATGTAACATTGAGTCCCAAGAGTCGGTACTGGACCAGAGAGGAGGTTCGAGTCCCGAGAGGAGGTTCTAACATCTCATCAGGCCCCCCGTGGCCTCTGTCCGACAGGTACTGATGCAGAAGTCTTCCACTCCTTTTCTTGTGTGTTTCTTTTCTGGTCCGTCTCAAGTCTTCCTCTCAGGTTAAAGCGATGACACATCTGCCGGCGTCGGGGAATATCTGTCTTCACTCCGGTCGAGTGGAGGATGGAATCATATCATTTCCATATCATTTCCAACTCATTTTACAACATGAGGCTTCCAGATAAGAAAACAGCCGAGCATCTCCAACATATTGCAATCATTGTCACACTTATGAAGGCCAGAAATAAGGCTGGGACGCGAGCCATGAACGACGTTTGTGTGCTAAAAGCAACACAAACCGCATGAAGATGATTTCAAGTGATGCACGATGGCGGAGATTAAAGACGATTCACGGGATTACATCGTCTTTTTTTTTTTTTTCGTCATTTGGGAAAAGACCTGGAGGCTGAAGCGTTGCTGCATTGTGGGAGTTCCCTCGCTTGTTCGGCGAGGGGCTGAGGCGACGCTTGGGGGAAAAAAAAAGAAGAAGCGATGTGTGGCGTTCCATTGTCTCGGGAACAATCGTACATTTCAGCCGTAATCTCCCGTCACAACACGGAAGATAAAAGATAATTATCTCTTTTAGCGACGTGCCCCCGAGGCTTCTTGGACGGCCTCGCCGATGACGAGCCCAAAGCCCGTGCTTGGCGTCATCACGAAAACCGGCAATTTGATGTAAAACAACGAATCGAGATTGAAAGTCTGCAGCTTGCGGGTTTTAACGTCAAAGGGAGCTCGCGGAATAGCTGCGAGTCGTCCGCTTTCTGTGCGGCCAAATCGCTTTTCGAATGTAAATCAAATATCCTTGTTAGAAAAAAAAAGATTTAACATTGGCAAACATTGCTTTGCATTTAAGCAACCAAAGGACCACCAAGCTAGCACACTTAATGTTCATGTCAACCAACAAAACAAAAAAGTGACAAAGCGCCAAAGTTGTGACTAAAACAACTCCCAAAGTATTCAATGAAGTTGATGTGTTTGACTGCTCGTTTGCATGCAGTTTGTCAGCAAATGCCGTTGAAGTGACGTCATCAATTTCAAAGTCACCAAACCCAAATGAAAAAAAGGCTTCAGATCCTTTGAAGTTGCAACTCATTGTTTGGCAAATACCATCGAACTGACTTTCGAGATGGATGCAGTAGATATCGAAGACAAATAAACATACAATACGAATAGCTTCTTGTGCATATACAGTAAAAGTTAACTTGACATCTTCCCAAAGAGTCCACGTTGAAAATATTGACAATCTGTTGACGTGTGAAGCTGATTGATGAGTTAACAAAAGACAAAAGAAAAAAAGCACAAGGCATCTTTCAGGGTGTGTTGGACTGTTTCACCGGCATGTCCTCTGATTGGCCCCTGCCCGTGTCATCAAGCCCGGGGCCCCAACTGCAGCGCACCTGGTGCCGCCCTCCAAACATTTGCATGACCACAACTGTCACTGTTGTTTCTGCTCTGTCTGCGCCCCCCCCAGCCCCCTTTTTTTTTTTTTTTTTTTTTCGGGGGGGTCGACGTAAGAGCGCACCAATTAGCCGGGGCGTGCAGGTGCCGTAAATCCTCGGCCCGATCGGATGCCGACAGGTGCCGCTCGCTTGTTGGACGACAACTTCTTGTCTCAGGTATACTCTTTGAAAAGAAAACGTATGGAAATGGACTTCCACCGGGCGCAAAGGCCAGCAGGCTAACACAGCATTAGCACATTAGCACATTAGCACGCCTCAAAAGCTACCAGGCTCAGAAGTTGCGGACGCAACTACTAGTGGGCACGGCTAACAAACCAAAAATGTCAAGGCTTCACTTTAAAGCCTCGACACGGCGGCTACTAAACTATGAAAGCTAGGACTACCCAGACTAGGATCACTAGGCCTTTGATCCAATGATATTAGGCTCGAACAGCAGTTTAAACCACTTAAACTAGTATTACCAGGCTCAGGAACTAGGATTACCAAGGCCTTGTACGGAGGCTACAAATCGAGCAAAAGGTTTTCAGGTATGAAGTAGTTGCTACTGGGGTAGGCTAGAAACCATAAACCAGAAACTAACTTCGTACCCTTCACAAAACTATTAGGATAGGTTAGAAAGCACACATGCAGGAATAGGATTACCACGACCCTAAAAAATTGGCGACCAGTCTAGGCCAGGAACCAGAGAGTCTTAGCATGATCGGAACCTTGCTCAAAGGCTAACGGGCTCCAGAAAAGATGCTTGTCTAGGGTTACTAAAACATGACACAAATACTTTTAGGCCAGAGTAGAAACCAAATATCAAGGCTTGGATGACCAAAACTGAGGCTAAAATGGCAGCCAAGTAAGCAAAACATTTTCAGGCTCCGAAACAGAAGCTAGGATGACTAAAACCCTGCACAAAGAATATTAGGCTCGGCGAGAAATCAGATCATATCAAGGACGAGGATTAGCAAGACCCGAAACAATAAGATACCAGGATAGGCCAGAAACCAGAGTCTTTAGCATTAGCAGACTCTTGAATTCATTCGAATGACAATAAATTGTTGTTTCATTATCAAAAGAAAATATTGGACATCTTTTCCATTGCTTACGTACTGCAGATACTGGTTTACCTTTTTAACCTCATCTGGCCCTTAGCTTGCCTCTGTACAAACATACCAAAGGAAACCATCGGACCTTTTCATTCACAAACAAAGAAATGTCGATTCTGTAAGTCAACATCGACACGCGTGATTTGCTTTTAGGTTGCGAGATTTGATCAGGAATCGCGTGCGAGAGGAATCCCGCCGCTGAGCGATCACACGTTCGCCGACAGCTGAAGACCCAAAAGTCCGCCGGGCCCGGGCTGTTGACGCATACCGTCGTCTCGGACGCGCGTGAGGTTTTGAAAAAAAGGTTTTACACAGGAAGACGCAACCTTTTGAAAAAGCCTTCGAAGACACGCTTTGGGTTTGACGTTTCTGTCCCGGTTTTGGGTTTGTAGCTTGTTTGGGTTTCAAATCGTGGTTTCAAGTCGGGCTTCGGGTTTTAAACGAGGTGTTAAGGTTTCTCATGAGGGCTTCCGGTCTGCGTGTGCATTCGCGTGCGTGTTGGGGTGAACCACTTCTTTCCTTCCTTCCTTGCTTCCTTCCTCCCGAACTGCCTTCCTTTATTCTTCCCCTCCTTTTTGGATTTGAAAAGTCTTTGAGCAACTTTGGTCCCACCCTGCGTAACATATTGAAAAGACTCCACGTAAGAAGTCATCAGTGAGTGATTGGAAACTAAACGACATTTTTGCTCCCGTGCGCTGACGCTCGCCGTTCTCGACTCGACTTGCCCGACGCGAAATGCGTTGCGACTTGCCGCCGCTTGGACGCCGAGCGCTCCGGTCGGTATGTGGCGGAACCTTCCGATGCGGGCGGATGATTTGGCGTAAATGATGAAAATAAAAAACACTGAGGCCAAGTTCCACGATCGGGAAGACGAGGAGAGTTGTATTGCTTTTCACGAACGCTTTACCGCCTTTTGATCCCGCACGGGATCCCCTCGTCACTTTCCCAGGGGAGCTGGGAGGGTTTTTCCTGCAGGCGGCCGACGGCTTTTTTTAGGCGACGTGTTTTTGTTTTTTCCAGCTTCGCTTTGGCGTTCACGGAGTATGGACGAGTTCCAAATCAGTGCTTGAAGTTGAACAGGAAAATATTTGGACTGGAAATTGACACAGTTCACCTGCTCGGCCTTTTTTGGGAAGTGTTTCGTTTGTTTTGGAGTGGGTTAAAGACATTTTGTCATTGAAAAAAAAAACCAGTTCTTAGTGCCTTGACTTAGCCTCATATTATTATCAGAAGCTGAAGCTAATTTGCTGCTCACAATGCAGCTCTGCTTACCCTATGGTCTGTTGCCACATGGACGTGTTCTTTTTTCTGGGACTTAATCTAACCTAGCTGTCAAGTCATTAGTGGAGAAATTGTGTGTGTGTGTGTGTGTGCGGGGGGGGGGGGGGGGGGTGTTATGCAAATTAACCCCACTGTTACATCACAGCGAGGCAGAAACAAAAGGCAATCGTTGGCGTTTTGCTGTGTTTGTATAGTAATGCAAACAAGTTGGCAAAAAGTACGTCATGTATGAGCTGCTTCCAAATGTGTGCAGACAAAAAAGGAATGTGAGGAACACAATTGGCGAGAAGTGCGCATTGTTGCCTCGAGGCAAGTTGGCTCCTTCACTGATTGTCATCATCATCATCAACATCATCATTTTCATAATTACCGGTCAACCTTTTTGCTCAAGGTGCTAACGAGCTAGCCTGGTGCTAACGACCGACAACGCAGACAAGAAGAAGAAGAGGAGTTGTTATATTTGGCAGCGGGCCTCGATTAAGTCGAGAATGAATGTTTGCTTTCTCAAAGGTGCCGTTAATATCGAAATGAGGATCCACTTTTGGAACAGGTTTGGGAGTCGTGGGGCCACGATGGCTTCACGAAAGAAGATTTATCGAGCTATAAAACCTGTTTATTTCTTGACATTCTCCTTTATTATGTTATCTTACGCTTTGATACAATACAGTGCTGTTTTGAGAAAAACTAGGGATAGGTGAGTGTTGGTGTCAGGTATCAGTATCAGGTCGATACCGCCGTTATTCCAAGGTATCGGGTACTCGCGAAGGCTGCCGATACCGGCCGCCGATACTCGAGGCTGAAACATCGGACTTTGAGTAAGCAGTTGGCGCCGCGGTGCGACGGTTTGACATTATTGCTGAATCAACATGTTCGTCAGAAAGAAAGTTCATGGAAATTTTGTGCATCAAAGGTATTTGTGGTATCGGTCCTCGGTGAGTACTCGAAAGCGAATACTCGTGCTGGTGTCGGTCAGAACAAAAAGTGGTGTCGCACGTCTCTTATACAAACACATTGTGGCTGGAACGGATGAATTGAACGACGAGTAATACTGTCGTAATATACGTCCAAGTAAATTGAGCGAGCCAGTTAATCTTGTCAATCAAGGTACCACTTGATCTCTTTATTCCCAAAAATCCATGCAACCAGCCATGTTTCCACTTTTACACAAAGAATTTTACCGACAAAATCCAGACATCAGTATTAAGTGAGTGGGTGTATAATTGAATGTTTCTAAAGCAATAAAGCTCTTCTGACACGTCACAATGAGCAAAAATAGTCCAAGAAGGGCAGAAGAAAAACTCCCCGAGCAAGAAGGGATTGTGTCGGTGCGGCTCGGCGGGCGGGCGGGCGGGCACGGCGTGGCGTGGCTGGCGTTGCTGTTGCGTAAGCAGGTGAAGCTCCGATGAAAAGCGGGAATGCGGCGCCCGTCGACACTGCAGGCGAGCCAGGCGACGTGTTTACGCCGAGGCCGCCGGCCGTCGACCGGGAAGTGCCTCGCTGCGACGGCGGGCCCTCGATGTGGTTCGACTGGTTGGGGGAGGAGACGAAAAATGACAAAAGCACAAACTGCCTGCTGAAGGCTCATTTCAAAATTGGAGGACATTTTTTGCCCTCCACCCAACAAATTGCAAATAATCCCCAAAATAGCACCACAAATGGCTTTTTCTCTTGTCCCTCCCGCTTGATGACTTTGAGAATAGAACGCATCAAATAAGCTTTGAATCCCCTTTTTGACTTTGGTATGATTTAGTTGATATGTCTTCTTTGTCACTGGTAAAACATTTAGTTGATCACAGACACATTTGAAAAAGTAATATTTGTGCTCTGAAGTCATCTCTCAATATACACGCAAACCTGTTACTAAACCCCTTTTAGCTATGTAGAGGAAGAGAAAAAAAAAGCGAGCTACATGACTCAGCAAAACTGACACAATCAAGCTAATTGCCCCATTTTCTTTTTTCAGTTTTCAGCCATAATGGAGTGTGTCACTCAAACCGACTCAGCCCTGTTACTCATCTTATCATATAGTTCTATTATATTGCCAAATTTGTTCGAGACCAATTAGCATAGCAGCTAACACAGCCAGAAAACTTCCATTAGCATTGATTTGCAACCCTGTTATTGTAGTTGGAGTCATACCAAAATGAAATTAGCATTCAAATAAAATCCATTTTCTTGAATTGTTCCGAATAGCTCAGTCGTGCAGTTGCCTAAATCACATTTGAAAGTTTTCAGAAAACAAGAAAAAAAAACATTTTTAGCAAGTGCAATATATATATATGTATATATATATATATATATATATATATATATATATATATATATATATATATATATTTCCATTCATATTGTCACAGACGTACTCAGTGACTTTTTTTTTTTGTCAATGTCTTTCTGTCTCAAAAGTGTTCCCTGTCAATTGACCGTCTGTTGTCGTACTCGAGCGGCTCCGACGACCGGAGACAAATTCCTTGTGTGTTTTTCTAGCAAACATAAGAATGCGCTTTTCCAAGATGTTGTCGCGCAGTTCCGGAATGACCCGAAAGCCGCCGTTCGGTTGCCCCGTGAGGACGAAACGTAAGCGGCGAGGGCTGGAGGCGGGCTCGGCCTTTTGGAGCTTTTGCGTCGTGTTCGCATCGTAGCCGGCTAGCTCTGTCACCCTCGACCGCTCGGCCGTGTCGGCGCAAAGCGGCTTCCGCCTTCATTCTCGCTCCTTTTGGCTTCTGGCGAGGTCACGTCAACGCGTTCGCCAGCTTACACGCCAAAGTTGACATTTTCTTTCATTTGTTGGCAACAAAGACAAATCCAAAAAGTTGTTTGGCAACAGCAAGTCAGCTTTGTGTAAAGGCAACTTAACTGTTGTTCTTGTCGGGGGTGCGACGTAATGTGGCGTGGGGGCGGGGGCGGTGCGTCCTGGAGGCAGGTGAGCCAAAGGGCGCTTCCAGATGAAGGCGAGGACTCGGGTGACCAGTTTTACCTGGAAACGCCCGCAGCCGGTCCGGACACGCCGCAGTGAGCGCGGCGTATCCCGCGGCGAGGAAAGAGCGGCAAGGCCGCCATCAATCTTCTTCTTCACGTCGTCTCTTCCTCCCTGCCATCTCCATCACCGGCCCCGAAAGTCCTCACTTTTCCATTTTGTGCTTTTTCATTCAAGTCACAAGAGCAAATTGCTGGACTGTATTACCAGCGGAGGTTAAAAAAAAAACAAAAAACATAGGGAGCAAAAGTATAAAGAGCAAAATACATTTTCAAGTCAAGTACAGATTAATACAAAAACAAATAATTTACTTAAGTACAGTTATCAAGTACAATTACTTTGTTACCAAGTACCAAGCAAAAATACTCGTCAGTCACCGTACTGCTCTGAAAACTTTGCAATCTGCTCAAAAACAAACATTTGGCCTTTAAGAGATTATTTATAGCTATAAATACAACTAGATTATTAAATACATAACACATCATTCAAATATTTGAAGTAACCATGCTTATTGTGAAATTTAAAAAAGCTTGTGAGACTGTTCTTCCAATTGTGCACATGCAGTACCCCCAGGGGCCAGGCATTGTGGGGCAGCAGTGAGCCCACAAACAGCAACTAACGCTGAAGAAGTATTTCGACCAATCACAGCGCCTGCCGAGATCCCACCCGGAAGTGACCAATTCATCAAAACAGGTGATTTCGTGTTATATTTTTCTGTATTCGTTGGAATTTTGAGCATTCAAGCAGGCGTTTTTGGTATGCTTTTATCGCCGTCGCAGCAACAAGTTGACAAATAGTGGGAAAGCGAAACGTTTAAATAGTGAATCTTGGTCATTTCTTTCAACACTACTGCTAATCTGTGGTCATAATTGCCTTTATTCTATTTTCCTTTCTTATTTCCCAGCTTGGTTTTGCTTTGCAGTCTTGCTGAGTCACAGATGAACAAATTGGGCATATTTGAGGAGTGGTAAATCCACCTTTGCTATTGTTTTTTTTGGGGGGGGCTCGGGGGGGATATATGCCTTATATTTGTACTTGCTGTTCAAACATGACTGTTAATGTGCAATATTATTCATATGAAGAGTTTCATAGAATGCACATTGTGTGTATTATAATTCATCATTGTCTCATATCGCTGTCAATAATATTATACTTCTCTTTATGAGATGCAACCCACTGACATAATGGTTAAAAATCTCGTTTTAAGCATGTTGAAAGTGTATTTGTGCCCGGTTGCTCGTGTGCGTGTCTGAATTTGTCATAAATGTTGCTGAACTCGGGTGGAGTTGAGCGTATGACTCAGCTGTGTGTTTACTAACGCCCAACCGGTACGCGGGTGCGTAGACGGCTGTCCGTCCCACTGAATGGACACTTTATGACAAGTGCGCCCATAAATCACACGTGTTGACACGCCACTCACAACTTTGGGAGATTGAATGAAGCGAGCGGTGCGTCCACTTTCGAGGCCCCTGGTTGGATTTGCACCTTCACAATGGAAAGAGCAGTAATCCGAGATGCGCACTTGTCAGCCCCCTCGACGACCCCCCGTCCCTGGGGGCGGCGTTCTTCTCCCTCGTTGCCTTTTCTCATTCATTTGTCATAAAACATATTTGCTGCAGTGAAATGTGAGTGAGCGCTGAACGGCGACTTCCCTTGGGTGCTTTTGCCGCCTCACAATGGGCCTGTGTGTACGGCTCGCCAGCGGATGCGTGTGCTGGAGTGCCGAGCTCTTGGAACATCCCCCCAAAAACACAACAAAACAAACAAAAAAACAAAATAAAATGTAAATAAACGTATTGATTGTTTTTTTCTTTTTTCTACAGTGTTGCTCGGGTTGTTTTGGAGATGATGCGTTGTGTGGCTGTGCTCCTGGTGTGACCATGTAAGTACAGCCTGCTCAGAGTTGGGGAAAAAAAAATGAAACAAATAAGTCACCCCGAGATCAAAATATTTTAGATTTTTAAATATAGACATATATATTTAAAAAAAGGCCTTAAAACAAAATAAAAATGGAAAAAAACCCACTTTTCTTCCTGATTGCCTATTGCTATGTTCCTCTAATTATTGATAGATGTGCAGTTTTTTCCCCCCCATACAACACTGCTGACTATTGTGACTGCATTTTTGTCTATTTATTTGTGTGTAGTTATCACTGGTGTGTATTTAATTCAACTAATTCTATATTCAGTACATTATTGACAGTGTAAATATTTTTTTGCGATAAACAATGATGCCGACTATTGTGGCTGCGTATGTAGTTTTGAACGTAAACTTGTTGCTGGTGTTTATTTCATTCTCATCCGCTTCATTCTGTTGATAGACTTTTTGTTGATACATGTTAAATGTATTTTGGATGCTACATACAATGCTGCTGACAATTCCTGCTGATGCACACATTCACTTCTGTGGTATAAATAAATAAATGAAAAAACCTATATATATATAATATTTACATGTGTTAAATTAAAATAAAATACAAGCACCCATCTTCACTGAGTTAGCGTCCCGTCCCAATTGGCTCTTGTTTTGCTGCACATGACAAGTCGTGACGATTGAGCATGTTTAACATTGTGCTAAACTCATCTCTAAATTGGGATTTAACTATATACTGTCAAAACCTATTACATCAAAACATCACATACAAATCTGCAATAAAGCTGGGGTGCGAAAAATGAACTGCGATATATCAGGGGTTCACTGTACTTCCTTGACACCAATTACTGCAGCCTGCTACTTTCCTGTTTCGAACGGACTTTGGCGACATCTTGTGGCTCTTGGAAAGCACTCAAAAACGCCAATTGCTGAGTTTTTTGTGAATGTTTTTCCCTTTATTGCGACGATGCCTGTGATCGAAGTTTCCACGAAGCGAGTCGCCTCCCGCCTCGTCGTCGCTTGAGCGCTCGGCTGCGTCCGGCGGGTCCGGAGCCTCGCAGGGGTTCGGGGTCCCGGCGGGGCAGGCCATGAAGGCCGTCGATTGTTGCGAAGCGCGGGGGGGCGGGGGGGACGGGTTCCTCCGGAGCACCTGGCCACCTGGACATTACATCCCCCTGAGCCGTAATGAATGCCCCCCTCCTGCTTCAACTCCGGGCTGAAGACCCGTAATGGACACCCCGCCCTTGCCCCCTAAATAAAACCCCTCCTGGGACCTCCGTTTTGGGAGGGAGCGCGACCAGATAATAGCTTTCATTTAAAGCTCCATTGATGGCGATAGAGCCGCGCCGTTGGTTATGGGTGGTGGCGGCGGGGGGGAATGGTTTCGTTAGCAGTACTCGGTGGGGTGGGGGTCTCACAAGTTAGAACCTGATCACTCTTCCTTTGCGGTTGGCGGTGACAGGTGTAAAGGGGTGTGTTTTTTGGGACAGATGTGTGGGTATGTGGACGCATGGCTTCACTAGCAACATTTTACACTGAGATTACATCTGAGGGCCAACGCAGTCATTTGATTTGTGGGTTCCAATACAAGCAGGATTCCTTTGTTCTTTCTGCCGCAGGGCTCCTCGGAACATTAACACTCTTCATTTGGGCCCCGGGCATGCACGCCAAAGGTTTTCTTGAAATTGATTGCTCTTTATTCTTCTTAGGCCAAACAAAATCAGCATTTGGAGCGATTCTCCGTACTCCAAAACGGGTGTGACCAGCAAAATTAGCTTGGTTGCGCACCCAGCAATACGTGACATTTCGTAAGGATGTCTTTCACGAGTAGAAACGCAAAAAAGACGCAGGAAGTCAGCCATTTTGGTTTGGAGCTGCCATTCCCAGCGATCCTCGTCCCCCCAAAAAAAATTGTTTTTGAAAATGTAGCCGCCGAAGCCAGTGTGATTTAGCGACGGGAAATTTGGTAGGCGTGTCCATCGAATGTGTCAAGACGCCATGCCCGAAAACGCACACGAAGTCTGCGGGCACTTTTGGGATACGGTTACAGAATCCTTGAAGGCCTTACGTCTCCTCGAGATTTTGTCCGAAACGAGCGAGACACGGTTCCTGCCGTTATTGCTCCTTTAATTTCCATTTTTAAACCACACACGCACGCACCTGCGCACTCCCATCAGAGCGCACGCGTGTGCAGAATACGTGCAAGGTGAGTCATGCCCGTAATTCACAGCGAGAGGTGAACCGGAGTGCACGGGGACAGCTTTTTGGCATGCGTCTGGCTGCCGAGCACATTATGTACACTTCATTTTTATATACGGCTGCGGTTTACAGAGCAAGTGTTTCTTTACGCAGCGTGCCGCAGTGCTAATGCTCGTCCTGATTGCTGTGTGTGAGTTTTGTAAGCTGTAATGGGACAAACCTCTCACAACGCTCGCATTCCTCAAGTGGCACAACACAACAGGCAAGATTTGACTTGATCTGGTCTCGCTGCACTTCTTCCTTCTGCACCACTTTTAGCCTCCAGTCCACATTTGACAGGCCCGTAATATTTGCTGCATTCATTTAGCCTTTTCCCCTTGAGATTGGTTCATGAAAATGAATTGATTTAGCTGATTCAATAATTGATTTATTGTCAAGAATTATTTTTTTAACCACACATTTTTCCCAATTTGTTTTATTGATAACTAATTTAATTTAAAGTAAAAAAAAATATTCAAGAAAAATGCAAACGAATAATGTATTTTTGATTATCTTTGATGATTTAAAATTAGTTGATTCGGTGTAAATAATTAGGGTTTGTGTGTGTGTGTATATATATATATATATATATATATATATATATATATATATTATAATTTGGAGAATAAATAATTTTACATATTTACCACTTTATCTAGTATGTTACAGATAATAAAATAATGCATATTATTTGAACAAGTTGTTCGATAATTGGCTGATTCTAATAAATAAAAAGGACAATAAATTTGCAAAATTACTAATGGAAAGAAAAAACAAAGTTGGCCCAGCTCATCCATCCAAAAGGGTGACATCACTGAACGACACCAGAGCACGGCGACTCGTCCTTGTGTTTGCAAAAAAAAAAAAAAGGCTTCCAGTTAGCCGCGGCCGCTAGCAGGAAGCAGTGCGGTGAAAACGGATGGAATGCAGTTCTCGAGAAACCAGCCGCAACTCGAGATGACGTTTGCGAGAATGTCAGCGCTTAACAGTACGTCGGCAGGCAGAACAGGTCCAAACTGGTTTGGGTCCCGTAACCGCTTGACATTTACCGGCGAATACGCAGAAAAAGGCAAATTCCCAAAGTGACTTTTTCATCTTAACCTTTGTTCCTCATCGAAGAGAAAAGGGCCAATGAGTTCATTTTTGACTGCATAAACTTTTCAATTGACTTCAATGCCGAAAATGGATTTGATGTGCGGTAATCGCTGGGATGAAGTTATGGACCACCCCCGCAATTGGTGAAAGTAGTGACCGCATATGTTTGGGGTATTATTTATACATATTTGAAAGCTTTATGAACCTCCTCAGACTCTTATTCATCTCCCCGCACTCCTCTACCATACTCTTATAAACACTTTCTTTTCAATCACTTTTAAACTCTTAAACATAGAGTAATGCACAGTAGTACTGTACACTATATGTACATTTTATTCCTTGTAATGTGTTTGAATTATGATGATGATTTTTTTTTTTCATCAACAGTGTTAATGTTTTCGGGTGTAAGCGTTGAAGACAACCAAAATTACAGCGTGGACTCGAAATCCTGCGATGATGGCGAATCATGCGCGATATTAATATGGGGGGAAAAAAAAGTGCAATGCACTGAATCGGCAATCGGTGAACCGTGATGGAGCAGGAGAACGCCGTACTGGGAAATGGAGCTTGGTGACGGAACAAATTAAACTCGTAAGTTGAGGCAGCACTGTATCTTACGAATCACAGGCTACTAGTTCTCCTGAGAATTTAGTAGGATGTTGCAGCAAAAGACTTTGTGTGCGTGCGGCGCCAGCGGGTCTTATCGCGCCGGTGCGGGACAAGGTGGCGCTATCAGCCCGCCGCGATCTTATCGGCCTCCTCGAACGTCCCGTAATGTAACTGATGCAACGTTTTTTTTTCTGCTTTGGACGCGGTGCTGATGAGACTGATAAAGTGCGCCACTCATCTCATGATGATGATGATGATGATGATGACGGCGGTGGTGACAGGCCTAAGGGAAGGTGGCAGCGGATTTGGAGCGATTGCGTCGGTAAGCTGTTCCGGTGAGGACGAGACGAGACGACATGCGAGTGGCTGTCACGCGCTTGGCCTTCGAGTACCGCAGGAGGTGATTGGCTGACATCAGATTTGGACTCTTTGAACCAACCGGTCGGCGTAACGTTTGTTGACGATATCATCGTATTTGTCTCATTTAAAAAAAAAAAACCTAGCTTCAAGGCCGTTTGACCACAATGCATCAATGCATGCAGCTCCACGGCTGGCTAGCTAATGTGGCTAACACTTCGCTAATCGTCGCCTCCGCGGCTGCAAATTGGCAACAATTCTTGTCAGAATTGTTGTCACGAAAGGAGGATGAGGAGTGATGAACAGCAGAAGACCGCTAAGCTATCGTTCAATGTGGTCACCCAACACCGATTGGTGCGGCAGTACAATTTGGTCCGAAGTCTCGCTCGACGCGAGTTCCTTACAGCGCGACGCAGCCAATTGTGAACGGCAAATTAAAAAGCGGGAATGTCTCGAGGGAAATAGAAGACACAGCCACACGCAGGACAGTCAGAAAACCGCAGATGAATTCGAAATTGCGTTGTAGCTTATTGTACTTGGATATTTTGATCTTTTTAGCTTTGCTAAAGCACCATACAACCTAATTTCATGGAATGTGTCATTCTGTAAAAAAACTGTCCCTACATTATTGAATATTTAGCAATTGAGTGTCAATAAATTGTTGAATAAATCAAAACTAAAATAAAAAAAAAAGCTGGAAATATTTCATCACTCCAAACTATTAGATGAAAGAAAATACAATAAAAATAGAGAGAGAAATTTAGTGGCGTTGGTGACGTACGTTTGTTTTGACTGACATGCAAAGGTTCCTGACAAAATATCTAGAATGTTCCTGACGGGTGATGACAAGGCTCGGCATGGGAGGAACATTTTGAACACATTTTCCACAAACCTGGTGAAACCAAACAAACAAACAAACAAACAACAAAAAACAGCCAATCACGAAAGCCGATGAAAGTCACTTCAGGAAAAGACGCAATTACAACAATGGCAAAGTGGAAGAATTAAAAAAATTATAATTATGGTAAAAATAAATAAGTGTAAGAATGAAACAACCAAAAAATACAAACATAAAAATAATATATATAAAAATATAATTAAAATAAGATACATAAAAATGAATACAAAACATTTTTAATTTGTAATAAAGTGAAAGCAAATGAATAAAAATGAAAAAACCACACAGCACAAAAATATGTAGTACATACACAAATACAAATACAAATGAATTTAATGATAAAATTATACTGAATAGAAATAAATATACACAATTAAAAGTTAAATAAGAACAAAACCTAATTCATTAATGCAACGATATATGAATAAAATTAAGAAATAAGGAGATAAATACTTAAGTAAAATAAAAAAAGAAATGAATAAAAATAAAAGTAAATGGGTAAAAGTAAAATAATAACCAAGTAAAATAAATAAAATATAAAAACATCGATTATTAAAATTATAGTAAATAACAGAAAAATAAAAAAAAAAGATTATAAAAATAAGCTTAAGAAATAAGGAGCTAATAGCATCCAGTGTGAAAAGGAGGAATTTTGCTGAGCAGTTGTGTGCGTGCGTGTGCGTGTATTTCCAGCCTGTGGGTGCGCGTCCCAAACAGAAGCAGGCCCTAAAGATAAAGATCCCACTTTATTGTCACGAGGAGCACAGCTTGTGAGCACGACGCCGCGGTAATTGTATCATTAGCCTCCGCTAATCTGCGCCATCGTCCGCTAATCATGGCCGCCACGGAAAGCCACCCGATCCCTTTCGTCGCCACCGATCGGCCCGCGGTGTCGCCTTCCGCCGTGCGACTCGACTCACTCCGGCGGTCCGGAACAGAATTCACCGGGACCAAAAGCGGCCCGGCTCTCGTGTGACCGGCCGGCCTTTGTTTAGGACGGCTAAGCTCAAAGATGATTTCTTAAGCGACCATTGTGGCCCGGCCCTTTCTTTGTCTTACTCCGTGGAAATGAACGGGAGTCGGCACCCCCCCCAACCCCCCTCCAGGGACACGCACCCACCCTGTAAATGTCGCTGTGTGTGTGTGTGTGTGTGTGTGTGTGTGTGTGTGTGTGTGTGCGTGTGCGTGTGTGTGCATGAAAATGGAGTTGGCGCATCTTAATCCAGCAGCCAGACTCTTGGCTCCTCGGCTCATCAAAGGCAGAAGAGGGCAGCAGGAGCCGGGGCAGATTTTCATCTTAGGGTGTTTGTTTGTGTGTGTGTGTGTGTGTGTGTGTGTGTGTGTCTGTGTGTGTGAGAGAGAGACCCCTTTATGCGCGCAACAGCTTTGCCACGTGATAGTCGCAAAACTGAGCTAACGTTAGCTTTATTGCCGTCACCTCCGAGGGTTCGAGGGTCACCGTGACGACGACGACCCACACGAGAGGTTATGCACGCAGTTGATTAGATTTGTAAGTATTTGAAATGTAAAAATATGTACTTGAGCTGAAGAAAAGTCATTTCAAAGCAATAATATTAATCACTAATGTTGATTTATATTACATATACATACCATAATTTACTCGAAATTTTAAAATACTGAAAATGTAAATTACGTGTCGATAGTGCATTTTATTATTGAATTATTTGTACTACTATTCATGATCAAAATAATTAGAATAAATTTGTAATAATTATTTGAAAAGATAGTTGATTTGGTTTTGTTAAAATAATGATTGTTTAATATTACTCCCACTATTATTAATTACTAAAATAATGAAATTGACCAGGAATATTTATTTGAAATAAATAACTTCAATTGATTTTACTAATTTAAAAATATTGACTAATTTCCAGTTGAATGTACTTATTACCATTATTATTGACCAATTTATTGAAATTATTTATAACTAATGACATATTTAATAAAATAATTCATACAATATAATAATTGTTCATTCTCGACTTTTGAAAGTATTGAAATAATTTATTCAAATTTTTACTGTCATTATTATTAATGTGACAATTGAAAATAGACTTATTTTAAATCCTCTATCATTGCCATAAATGAATCGTCAAATAAGTGGTTATTAAATGAATCATGAATAATTATTTGGAATAAAAATGAAATATCCTTGACTTTGTCATATTTTTACAAATATGGAAAATATTAATTTCATGAAATCATTACTTTTGCTATTATTAAAGACGAAATACATCAACGTTATTTCTTAGTTAAATTTCCGACGAAGGAAATGAAATTGTTCTGACATTCCGTTTTGTGTTTTGCTTGAATGCCAATTGACGTTTATTCCCACCAATTTTCTTTCATTCCACCGAGCGCTTAACAACCTGTGACTTTCCCATCGGAAATGTTTGAACGTGCATCCGACAAACACTTTTTTCATCCTACAATCGCACGTTCCGACTCAGCGAGTTTAAAAAAAAAAAAATATATATATTTTTTTTAACTCGTTGCAAATAAAAATGCATTTGAAATAAGTGAAACTAAAAACAAGTAGCTTTTTGGGTGATATTATTTGGAATGTAATCAGATGAGCTTTGACTGGAAATAATAAAGATACTTGTTTAGATTTTGTGTTTTTGCAGTGCAGCACACACCAAACCACCGAAACATTCTCCGTCTCATTTGCGGCTCCTCTGTCTGGCCGTCAGTCCTATTGCTCTCCTGAGAGCCCCGCGCTGGGAAGCGGGACCCCAAATGGTTCTCTGGAGAGCCCACGAGGAGGAGAGAAAAAAAGGGCTCCTTTCACACGCACGCAACCGGAATGACGGAGGTGGGCGTCGTCATTGTTGCGGCGGCCGGCCGTTCTAATTGGAACGGAACCGGGCCGCTCCGGCCGATAAGGGCGTCGTGGCCCGGGAGATGCGGCGAGCTGGAACAAAAGGGTAGACGCGCCACCGGCGTGGGAATGAGCCCCCCAGCCCGATGCTCTCAGAATGTCACGGACGGTCATCAAACTGTTCTTTACGGCTGCGCTGTCTCGTGGACGCGGTTTGGAAACGGGACCGAACTCGCAAAATCAGTTCAAACAGTTCGGCCCCTGTTGAAATTTCCAGGCAAAAAATGTTTTCCTAAAGTAAAATTACTGTATGTTGGCACAAGCCAAAAGTCCGAACAAATAGGGGTGTCGCGAGATCGGAAATCGCTCCGATGTCGGCAAAAAACGAGCTCCGTGTTCCACTGCAGCACTTTTATCCAACAGCGCCCGGATGGCGTGATCGCAACAACGGCTCGTAAGAGGGAATGTTGCTTGACACTCCAGTTGAACTTCACTCTAAAACCCAACACACATCACAAAAGAATTACAAATGTTCAAACACGTCGCAGATTTCGTTTTTGTCCACAGTGAATGAAAAACACCATTTTCAAATGTATTTTTGATTAAATCTGTGCAGTGGTTATGTTGCAATTTAAATATATTTTTGCCGCTGGTTTTATTTTTCAGGATTTCCGAATATAATTCTTGTTTATTTTATTGACAGTGTTATTTGTACAGTTACTTTATGCAACCCATTGGTTCATAATAAATGGGTCAATTTTTCTCATACCTACTGTTGCTGATTATTGTTCTCTGACTAATATCACTTCATCAAGCCTTTTCTAACATTCCGTCGTCCAAAATAAGTATGTATGATGATTGCCGATATCGGATCGATATGGGCCAAAATTCAAGGCTGCAATATCGGTATCGGATCGGAAGCGCAAAAGTTGGATCGGGACATCCCCAATAACAGCCGTTGGAGTTACTTTCATCTTGAGCAAATTGGCCTCATAAAAAAAGTCCGAACATTTTGTAAATATAGTCAAAATGGCCTTAAAAAGCTCCGAAAAAGGTCTGCACCGTGGGCGTCTGCCTCACAGTTCTGAGGTGCGGGGTTCAAATCCCGGCCCCGCCTGTGTGGACTTTGCGTGTTCTCCCCGTGCCCTTCGTGGCTTTTCTCCGGGCGCTCCGCTTTCCTCCCACATCCCCAAAACATGCGTGCTAGGTTCATTGAAGACTCTAAATTGCCCGTAAGGGTGAATGTGAGTGCGTATGGTTGTTTGTTTGTATGTGCCGTGCGATTGGCTGGCGAGCAGTTCAGGGTGTACCCCGCCTCCTGCCCCGATGATAGCTGGGATTGGCTCCAGCACTCCCGCGATCCCTCCCAAAAAAGACCTTGACGTTCTCAAATGTATCAGAATTGCCTTAAAAAGTCTTTTGTGGTCCACGTGGTCGTTATGCGTTGGGCTTGTGAGGGGTTCCTTGCAACATTTCCTCCCTGCACCCAAAAAGTTTTGGCACCGTCCTTAAGAAGTGGGTCACCTCTGCCCGTCATTCTTATGGCGTCGGTTTACTCGTGGCGGCTCGGCGTGGGCGCCGACGGGCTGATTGCCGGCGGCCCCCGAGGGCCCCGTTTGTATCAGAGCGCATTCAGAAGTCCCAGAGGAGCGCCGGCCCCCCTTTTGTCGCAGCTCGCAGGTCTTAACGGGAATAGAAAACAAATTAATTGCCCCTGTTAGATCACTCAGGCGCTCACCCGGGGGACCAATGTGCTTATCGCGCGCGCGCACACACACACACACACGGACTTGTAGTGGCGTTCCTGTGCTTCACATTTTGTCAGGGTGGCCGTGCCTCTTCCCCATCTGTTGCCCCGCCCCCCCCAAACCCTTGCACGAATTAGGGGAGCGCCCGTCGGCCTCTCCGTCGGTCCCGTCGGCCCCATCTGTCCCGTCCCGTTTTTTTACAGCCCCGACGGCCGGCCCGTCACGGCAGACGTGTGCGTTAAAGTGTGCGTTTAGCTCGACTTTATTGGCCCTCTGGAGCGTTGTGTTGTTCAGCAGGAGGATGCGTGTACATTGTACGAGACAAAAAACAAAACAAGCCTGATTGATTGGTCCATTGATCAAGAGCTGTGTGGTCTGGAGTCATGAGTACAGCGAACACTCGCTGATAGGGACCAAGCGTTGCGGTGCCTTCGCCCGGGCAATATGGCTTTGGAAATGGAATTGTTCATGAAATAAGGAAACGAGAATGTCAAAACCTGTCTGTTGACCTGATGAAAACGGTCAACAGCTGACCCGAAAATCAGTGATTGGAGCAAAACGATTCTTCCTCAGTGAGCGTTTAAAATGTTCATTCATTTCATATCCAGTAATTCCTCGTGAATCGCAGGGGTTCGCTTCCCCGCAGTTGGTGAAATCCAGCAAGTTGCGACTACGTGTAAGTGAAATGAGTACGATGTTTTCAATCGAAATAAGATGGCTACGCAAGGTAAGATTTTTCATTTTTGCAGTGTAGCAGCTCCTTTCTTGTCACATGCGAAGAAATGTGAAAATTACGGCCCGATCGATTCATTAGCGATATTATCAAATCGGCAAATATCGGCCCGTTTTTTTCCAGATTTTCTTTTTTATGTACACGTTAACACATTGCAGCATAACACGCAGACAATGGCATTCAAACAACCACACACGGATCTGCAGATTTTTATAGATTTGTCTCTCTGTTGTAAAGTAAAAGAACCACTAACTGGCAAAGTATTGTAAAACAGTCAAATGTTCTGCCTGTAATTCACAGCTTTATTGTTGTAAGCGTTAAGGAATCCAAAAAAGAAGTTATTTTACTCATTCTGTCTTTTTCAAATTAATCGGCTGATGAATCCGTTATGGGAATTGTATTCTGTTCAATCTCGGAATTGGCGTCAAATCCATATCGATCGGGCCCCTGTGAAAATGATTGCGCCCATGTTGGCACTTCGGGTCTGGAGCCGCACGGTCGCCATGGCGCCCGCGGGATACCGCGGGCCGGCCTGGCCGGCGTCTGCTGCTTTCTTGGCAGCCGCCGAGCGTCGTTAGTCTCCTCCCGCGCGCGTCTTTGTGCGGGTCGAGTGGACCCGCCGAGAGCACAATGACACCAAAACGGGCTTTTTGTCTGCCGGGGGAAGATGGAGGGGCCCTCATTGGCGTTTTCTGTAAGGAGGCCGACGAGCACTCATGGCGCTCATTTAGCGCCCCGTTGTTCTTTTGCCGCGCCTTTGTGTGCTCAATTGACTTATTGACCTGCTGCCGGCGGGTGATCTTATCTTCACCAAAGTCTGCTACAAAGTGCTAACTTGTCTTAAAAAAAATAAAAATAATAAAATATGCTAAATAACTGAAAGCACACAGAAATTCACATTCATAGTAATATTTTTTCCCCCTGTTGCATTTATTCCAAAACACATAGAAAAATCACAGTGAATCAATATCATGTTCAAATGAATTTGAAAATGATATATTCAGATTCATTGTCTAGCTTGCTGCTGCACCACAGTATTTATTATTATTTTTACATTTAATGTGTTCTTGAAATTGCAATTTTGTGTTGAAATCAGTTCATGTTGTTGAAACGCATATGGGGTAAAATCCAAGTTCAAAATGATGAAATCATGTCAAAGGGAAATGTATGTTGCTCATGTGCTACAAATTTCATGTCATCGAAATGAATAAGTTATATAGATATTAAAATATTGCGTGACAGAATAAGACAATTTAAAAACATAGTTTCTAATCATAAAATATTGTCGTCTTGTGTGCTGCTGCTCCTTATTCATGCCTTTTACTTGTGTCGCTTTCAATTTAGTAAGTTGCTCCTGAAATTGTAATTGTAATTTAACTTGCTACGTGATTATTACCAAATAAGATTATTTTATGTTTGTCAAGATTGTTTAAAAGTAGTTGTTAAAATTGTGAAAGTATGTCCGAGGAAAATGTGTATCGCTGACATGCACTACAAATGTCATAATATAAATAAATAGATCAGATAAATATGAAATTATAAAAACTAAATCAACTTTTAAAAATAATTAATGTAGAAAAAGATTTGACGTCATTTTATTTCAATTTTGTGTGTGGTTATTACCAAATAAGATTGTTTAAAGTTATCCAAGATTGTTCAAATCAAGCAAAAAATGATGAGGTCAAATTGCGTGCCGAGATGCACCACAAATTGAATCTCATCTCAATCCATAATACGCCCCCGAAAGGCACAGCGCTCGGGCGCACGGGTGTCGTCGTGACTTCTGGCTCGTTCCGAGATGAAATGTTCTTTTATCCTGTTTTTATACGACCCCGTCTTAAGTGAAGGTGCGACTGCGGTCGGCGAGGAGCCATTTGCGCGCTGAGGTCGAGCGAGCTTCGAGTCCCCGCAGGCCGCGGGCCGGTCGCTCTTTCATCGGCCCGCCGGGACTAAACTAACTGCGCCTTCCCATCCTTTGCAATGCAAATATCTTTAAATACCACGTGCGCGCGCGCGCGTGCGGGCCCCAGGGCGCTAACGTACCGCTGTAATCAGTGTGTGTGTGTGTGTGTGTGTTGTTGTGTGGCCCGGGGTGCGAGCGTGTTCATCAAAGACATTCTTGTGCGTCACTCGAGCGTCTCCAAGTGAAAAGAGTCAGAGCCGCGTTTCCACCCAAAGTACGAGAAACCTGTCGTTCCAGGTCCAGCTCCAGTCTGACGCGCGACCTCACAAATGACACTTTGCTATCGCAAACTCACTCGTCGACTTGCCGACGAATCGGTTCGACCCCGATTGCGTGACAGTCGTAAACAACGTTTACCGTTGCCTCAATACAACTCCACATACAGCCATTGTCTGACCCGCTGGCAACAAAAGTGAGTACACCCCTAAGTGAAAATCTCCAATCAGGTGTACGCCGAAGTGTCGTTTCTTCGCAGTTGTCCTATGAAATGACTGTGAGGGATGTGCATTTATTACCCGCTGTTGTCGTCACCGTGACAACAGCGCGAGAGAAATTCTCGCACCGTACTTCCACTCCGACGTTCAGAGTCGAGGACCTCGCCCAAAAGATCCTGGACCTGTGAAGAATGTAGGAAGTGGCTTGCTCTTTAAATCCCCTCCAGTACATTCGTCAACTGCAGTTCAGTTGGATATAATTTGTAAGTCCACTACATTTGCATTGAATCGACATAATTAGAATCATCTACTCGATTTGAACATCTTCTTTAGGCACAATGTTTTGATAGAATTTTCATGTGAAATACATTTTATTTGAATCATTATTGAAGCATTTGTTTCGACTTCAGTACTGTACATTTTTTACTTTTCAAGTACGATACTTAAAAAAAAAAAAAAAAAAACCCTTTCTTTTTGTTACATGCAGTTCCGTTGTGTTGAACTTTGAAGTATAGTACAGCCCTACTACGCTACTGAATTTTCATGATGCTCATGATAAAAGCCAATTACTTTCGGAGGCGGTGTGAACGTCTTGAGCTCCCCGCTATAAAGAATGAAGCATCGGGGCTCATTTGAAGAGAGAAAACCTTTTCCCACGTTTTTTCTTCCCCCTGTGGATTGTCTGTCAGACTTCCAGCGAACATCAGAGCTTCCCGCCTCCTTCCGCTCTCGCTCCGCTTTCTTCCATCACGGCCTAATGAGCGCGATTAGCAATCTAAACAATAGTTACAATAATTGCGGCATTAAGGATGGGGGTGGGGGGGGGGGGGGGGGGTTGCATCTCCCGGGCACTTCCTGTGTGTGGCGGACGGACACGCAGGCCGCTTCCCGCTCGCTTGTCTGCTGAGTGGGCGTACAGGAAAGGGGCGTGGCACAGCGCCAGCACTGAACGACATCACGTCAGGGTGGCGGCGTCGTCCGCCTGTAACTTCTGGCTTCACTTCCTGGAATTGGAAGACGGGGAACCTCCCCTTCTGCAATCAAAAATAAATAACGAAAAAAAAAAAGATGAACCCAAGCTAACCCTTCAAAATATATGGCTGACTGGTGATTTCATTTGGAAAGAATGCAAACAAATGGCACCAGAAGTGTCAGGTTGCTCCAATGACTACTTTCAAATGAAGAAGTGTCCGGAGAGGAAATAATCCGCAGCCGCACAGGACGCGATCTCAAACCGGAATGGAAGTTGCACGTCTCCGCGTATGTCACCTGGAAAAGTACATTCATGTCATAAATGCTTCGAATATAACCTTGATTCGTCCCACGCTGAAGAAATTTGCATCGTTTCAGCAGAAAAAGTTGATACAGGAAATACTTTTACTCATAATTGGAATCATCATTTCTTTCTGTGTTTCAGTTTTCGACCATTTCGGTGCACCCCTGTTTGAGAATATTGTGATTGACTTTTCTGCACACGTACTCCAATGTGAAAATATGAAATTCAGCTCCTGGTCTCCTCCTGACAAACAGCGCAGTTCTTCAGCGCACCCTGAGAACCAAAACAAAAGAAGACATCGCACACTTTTCCCCTCGCACTTTCTCACACTTTGAGCGCTGTTGACACTCCAAACTGGCCGCGCTGAGCAAGCGGCCCGCGTGGCCGAAGCGCCGCGCCAGCGACGTTTGAACCGGTTTTCCATCTTTCCCTTCACCCGCCCCCATGAGAACGACGTTGCGCAGATGTGGCAGCTTTGTCTGTTTGCGTACACCTGGATGGAATCAAGGAAGTTTTCAGACAAGTGTACACACACACACACACACACAAACTGTCAATGAAATCTTTCCCTTTGCGTGGCCAATTTTCATGTTTCTTTTGCCAAGATGATTCTTGTAAAGTGAATTCAGAGATTTGTTTCAAAATACATGATACATGTTTAAAGAACATCCAGACTGACAACTATGTCGTACTCAGTTTTGCTTTTTTTCCCAAAACGGTGCCCAATGACGCACTTCCGCTCGGGCACGAGTCCCTCCCTCCCCCATAATTTAAAAACTTGATGGCTTTCGTTCGCATGGGCGGTTCTCAGGCGCACTCGCGACGTGCAATTTGCTCGCTCGCGCTTCATCTTCCTTTCAGAGGGTATACAAGCATGGCCACTTTGGAGCGCCTCGTTGTCAGCCCTGAGTGCACGCACGCCTTGGAGAAAGGAGGAATCAAAAAAATGCGATACTTTCTCCTCCGAAAAACTCAAAATATTACAGAATACCTTTCTTATTTCTTGTCAAAAGTCTGAAAACTAATCAGATTCCACTCAAAAAAGAGTGAGTTATTGTAAGTAATTTGGACTCGACATGAGAGAAACATTCTGGCTAAGATTTGGTGTGCTGTGGTTTCTGTAGTTGTAAGCGCGTCCCTGCCGATGTGCTCTGCTTCCACTAACAATGTAACTGCAAACTGAGTCACGCTAGTTTTACAAAAGTAGAGCCAGCGTTGCAAACTTCGCAATTTGGAGGCTTGTTCTCGTGTCTTTTCCGACCCAAGTTGAATTCCTGCTCAGAAACGGATAGCATGAGCGGAACACGAAGGTGATATTATTATGATTTTTTTTCATGACTAAATCAATGTAACGTTCCGTGCCAGCTTTTTGTGTGACGTGTCATCTTATGTACACAGAACATTTTTGTATGTTGTCTTTGTGTCTGACAAGTTTTCAATCATCACGCTCGTGCTCACGAGTGAGGCGACATTCCTTTACGGGCAGCAGGCTTCACCAACCCCCGCTCACACGCTGCCGCCGTCCTGTCAATCATGCGGCGGTGTCGCCGGGTGAACAACGCCGCCGCGTTCCCCCTTGCGCAAACCCAAACAAACATTTTAACGCTCGCCAATCCCAGGAATGCCGAGCGGCTTCCTTGTCGCCGACATAATGACAGGCGGGAGTCACGCTAGCTCGTTAACGCAATCCTGCAATTAGTCGCTTGTGATTTACGCAACTGATGTTCAGTCCACCTGCGACCTTGCGTACTGCCGCGACCCACAATAAAACTGACAAAGTTGACAGAAGTACACACACATTTTACCTTCTGAATTGATCTCATTTCTCTGGAAAACACTTGTTTGAAGAGAGTTTTGACTTTTTTTTCTCTCAATTGTTTGCAAGACAAAAAGACTTTCAAGTCACTTCATACTCGTTCCTTTTGGCAAATTTGTTCCACCTAAAACAAGACATTTTGCCCATAAAACAAGTGGAAAAAGAGGAGGACTTAGTCAATGGCAGTTTTTTGCCTGATGTATGAGTGGCTGAGTCGCCGATACCTTGAAATGAGGTCGGTATCGGCCTGATACCGATACTCACCCATTCGTGACAACATTTATTCATTTCAAAAGAATTTCATTTGTTGGCGCAAGGTGCAGAGTACTCCAGCACCTGAGCTCAAATGAACTATTTTTGGGTCCCGGGAACCTTTCGAGGCGGCCCGCTGACATCCGTGTGAAATTGAATATTTGCGCGAGTGGCACATCTGTTGGCACTGCGTGGGCACACTGCGTGTTTTGTGTGTGTAGTTTTGCAAATGTGCGTCAAGCTCTCAACCACCGCACCTATTTTTAGAGAGCTGCCAGCTTCAAGCAACAAAGCGACTGGTGGAAAAAGAAAGGAAAGGAAAAAAAAAAAAAAAAAAAAAAGAAGAGCGACACTCCCAGTGCCTCCTTGTGTGCCAGCCACCGATCACGTCGGCCATGTACATAAATCTATTTTTTTTTTTTTTTTTTACATCATTTCCTTAATAACGGTAAAGACACTTGTAAAAGAAACCTTCTAATGAAGCAATGTTCTTGATGCCGTCTTGGTTTTCGATGGGTAAAGGGGTCTCACGTGCTGAAACAGACACGCTTGAAGTCCGATTTGTGAAAGGTTTCACATTTTCGGCATTCATTCTAAAGGCAGCCCTTGACAGAGCAAAGGGTGGAGGCCCACTGAAATCCTTTTTTTAAATGTAAAAAAAATATGTTTTTATTTTTGTAAATTTATAACGCTAAAGACAAAAGTGCATCATCACGGTAAAGACATAAACAGCTTCATCAAACTCTGCGGTTACAAGTGCATAAATTATCCGCACTTTGTCTTTATACAATCGTAATAACGGTAAAGATCCGCCACGTTGACAATTTCATCCATATTCATTCATATCTGCGAAGTTGCAGCATTTATTTTGCTGTCTGCTATTGTGCGAATGCAAAATGGCCACCTCATCGTGGCACTTCAGCTCACAGAACCCTCTGGTGCCTTGCAACAGCATCACGAGGCTCCGTCCAGCGGCGGTAACGGGAAAGACGGCATGAGTGACGTTTGAAAAAGAAGCCCAAAACAAAGTCTTTGGACACAAAGATGCGCTTGCATCTGATCGATCCAAAAATGTCACAAATCGTGAAATTGCATTTGGGACACGGTAAAGATATTTTCCCGTTCATACTTTGAAAGATATTTGTTTCGAAACAATGGATAACAACTGCCAATCGTTCAAATACTCCCGTCAGTAAAATGAATTGATTTTCAAATGGGAATTTAGCGCGGGGCACGTCTTTACCGTGATTGAAAACTCTAAATTGCCCATGTAACTTACAGACGTCGTTTTGCCTCGTTTTCAG
Organism: Phycodurus eques; assembly: GCF_024500275.1. Lineage (NCBI taxonomy): Eukaryota > Metazoa > Chordata > Actinopteri > Syngnathiformes > Syngnathidae > Phycodurus > Phycodurus eques. The sequence goes on along the minus strand of NC_084546.1, from coordinate 913,451 downwards.
TCCGAACCAAAGTTACGGGGCGGGATGCGCACAGGTGGAAAAACAACATCCAAAGTCAAAGTCATTTTCAACCACAACTTCCTGCCCCGTTTGGCGCGTCAGCCCTCTCCGAGGCCGCAGGTTGCGTCGTCGGTACGGTGACATCGAGCGGGAACGACTTGAAGCGCTTCAGCCCTGTCAAAGAAAAACTCCCCTTCCTGAACAGGAAGTCGGCGTCGCCCACCAAAAGAAAATCCAGAAAAAAAAGCAAAACGATTATTCAATTCACGATTGTAACTTTCGCTACAACAGAAACCCGCACCTCCAAAATCGAGCATGAATAGAATGACAGCAGTTGACGTTTACGTTGATGGCAGCCTGTTAAGGCAGCAAATGAGTCTGGCGTTCAATTTGTGTCATTTTGTCTACGACGGGCGACATGTAACCAGTGACGTGAACAGGAAAGAAGATTCTTTTATCCACATTTTCTCCATCATTTGTCGAACAAATACATGCCACGCAACACAGTAAGTATGAAGATGACATTTATACCCGACGTGGCAGTTTTGTGTGAGTGTGGTCGCTTCGGCGATGCAGAAGAAGAAAAGACATGAAGAGAAATAATACCACGATCAGTCCCTGCCGGTTGATATTTCATTTACCAGCAGGGACTCAGCCGCCGTGCCCCCCGAGCACCCCCCGGCGGGCCCGTCGCCGCTCCGTCGCCGCCTCGGCCTCGGCGTCCGTCGGTAGCCCGCCCCGGTGCCCCCGACCCCCCCCCCCCCCCCCCCCCCCCCGGCAGGTAATAACAGATTAAAGCTATTCTATTTCATGCCTCGGGCTCCCAAATACAATCCATGTGCACGGGGGCTCCTCTGGGCCCGTGCCCCCCGCACCTCCGGCCGCCCCCGTCGGTTCTCCGGGCCCTCCCGCCCTGGCGGGCGGCGGTCGCGCCAGTCCGCTGGGCTAAGCCGCAAGACTGAGGTCATCGCGGGAAATGACTTTGTGCGTATGTGTGCGTGCGTGCGTGTATAATAGGGTTATGTCAGCTTAGATGGGTCTGTGTGCTGTATTGAACGGCCTTCTCCTTTTCACTTATTGAACTTGTCAAAGTATCTCTCAAGAATAATTGCGAATCACGTGCGCGAAAACGCATCGACGGCAGCCCGTCTAGGCAGCAAACCGGTCCGGAATGAAATGTGATTTTAAAGAACGCTCGAAGAGGACCCTTCCACCTCCAAACTACTGTACGTAGAGTATTCCAAGGGCTTGTTTGCGTTGATGGCCGCCCGTTCAGGCCGCGGACATTTCATTGAATTTACACTTCTTCAACTTGTGAACTGAACTCCCAATCCTAATTGTGACTCAGTGAGCATGTGCGCTCAACGCGGCCCCCCTCCCCGCACCCGATGTCTCGTTCGCCGTCCGCATTCCTGCGCTCACAGCGGCAGGCGCGTCTGAGAGGGAAATGAGAGAAATCGAAGCCACGGCACTTCCTCAAACGTGGGCTTCCTGGACGCTGGAAGAAGAACCCCCGCCCCCGTTCACCTTCCCCGAAAAGAGCGCGCCCGCCATTCTGACTTATTTCAGCCGGAAAAGCCGTACACCAAACTTCACCTTCGTTTGGGTCAAAAGTGCCAAAACCATTCGAATAGCTCACCAACGTCAGCTCGACGAAATTCCGCACCGTGGCCGACTTTCCGATCGATGAATCGAGTCCGATGGGTGACTTTATGGATTCAAGCGGCGGTTTGAGTGTGTCGTCGTTATCCGGCTTCCTTTGCGTTTGTTGCCCAAAAAAACTCCATCGGACCCGTTCTCGGCTTCTCGCAAATTCTCTCCGTGACCCCTTGAGAACATGGAAAATTCCCTCAGCAAATGAGGTGATTAACGGCTGCCGTTACACGTGTGTGACAAATATACATTTAACAGCAAAGCCCGGATCATCTGCGATTATTCCTTCTTTTCGCCCATTTTCACACATTCAAGAGGGAAGCACTTCTCTCTTCTTTATTGTGGGAGGAAAAAGTTCAGGCGCCACCAAATTTATTCGGAAGAGTGCGCGAGTGCGCGCGGCTGAGCCGGACTCTTCGCACGCAAACACACATTGATGTCTGTTTGGGACGTGTAACCGATTCAAGGAAGCGGCCGAGCGGAGATTGCGGCGTCCTATCTGGACGGCGCACACGGGGAGCGCGTTTTGTGAACGCGCTCCGGCTCGTGCGGCGCCGGCCCGCGATAAACGGGATTAGCGGACTATTAGACGAGGTGTGCAGCCGCGTCGTTTGTGTTGCGGTGGCCAACGCTTTCCTTTCCTCAAAATTGTCAATTTCAAGTCACATCGACGCAGCCGCTTCCAAATCCAACGTTTAAAGCTACGAGTGGACTAATTGCTTATAACTTGTTTTGAGCCGAGATGGATAATCGTCCCCCAGATTGAGCATTTTGACGCATATCGCCATCGACATTTAAAAAAAAAATCCGCCGGCCGATTAATGTGATCAATTTAAAACTGGGTGCACTTCAGGGAACTATTTATCGATCCATTTCAATTTCTGGTTAACTTTATAAGACATGCTGCGGAGTCTGGCGGCTTCTCGCTGTTTTTGTTCGAATTTTAAAACAAAAGAAAAAAAAAAATTACTTTGACATCTTGTAACTCTGAAAAGATGTTGAAACATAATTCAACGAAGTATGGCAGTTTGTATGATTCAAAAATGTAGTGCCAATACTTTCCCTTTGACCGCAAATGAATATGGACTCCAAATATGGGCTATCGGCCTCCTTGACGACTAATAATTGGTATCGGTCTCTAACCCTCATAAAACTGTATCGGTCTGTCTCAGGTTTTCGGCATCCGGCCTTCCGAGTGTTTTTATTTGGTTGTAGCCGCTTCGTCGAAATATGTCGAATAAGATTTTTGTGGGAAAAAAAACCCCGAGATATTATTTTAAGGCCGTATCGCCCAGCTCGACCCGAAAGAGAAAATGAAGTCATTAGCCTGACGCCCTCCCCCATTCTTTTCCCTTTCGCTTTCAGATCTCGCGGAGGCCAATTTGCATGGCGGCGCGAGAAGAAAGCGCGGGAGGCGTCGATGAGCAGGTAATGGAGGCTGATGAAAGAGCAAGTGTGAAATGGACCGTTGCGAGATGTGAGAGGGAAGAAAGGGAAACGCCACGGGGGGAACACGCCTCGACTCTCATCGCGGCTCACTAACGACGGAGCCTTTCAATCTCTCCCTCGTCCACGTTTTGCCATTACCGCCAAGCCCCGTAAGACTTTACCCTTCCTGCGCGCTTCAAACGCATTGCGACTTAACAAAACACCGATTAAAGCGTTCCAACAACAAAATGTTCACCCGAACCATATCATCATGAAGGTCCACTAGCTTAATGCTAACATATCATGTGCAATGCCATTTTGGGGCTAATGCAAATTAGCATTGACTGTTGCGGTCATTATAAACCTTCAAACGACTGCGACTTGAACAGACGGAGCATACGCGCTGCCTTTGCGGCTTCCCGCATTCAGATCACGATCGATACGAAAGGGCCCAGCGAGCGAGTGTCAGCTGCATTCCCGGCTCGTGGCTTCCTGTTGCACGCACGCACTCAGTTCTGCTTCTTCTAAAATTCAGGTGTGCGTGTGTGTGCGTGTGTGCGTGTTGTGTTGGTCAAACTGTTTGTGTGCGCGCAATATTACTGAACTGTTCATCTGAGGCAGTTGACACTCTCGCAAACCAGACTGTCAGTTGGTGGTCTGTCCTGCCCGTGTACAGGTGCGCGCGTGTGCGTGTGTGTAATGAGACCGCAAAGCGACAGCTGTGCGACAAAGGCGGCGGCGGCGGCGGTGTTTACCCTCCGCCTTTTGTACCGCGCGGCACTCGAGGAGGAGAACTTTCTTTCTCGTCGTGGTCGTCGCGTCGAAGTCCGCGTTCGCTCGGCAGGCGCACAAAGGCGGCATTAGGAAGTTATTTGTGTTGCCGTGTTCACTTTTCACCGGAGCGCACCGCGGCGACATTGGCGGGATTAGGGCGCCGTAATCCCTTTCCGGATGTCACCTGTCGTCTCGTCCTAATCGCCCAGGAAAACTTGAATCCCGCCGCTATCTGCATCTTGAAGGTTTTGTCCCACCGCACCTGCGTGAAACAAGATGGCGGCGGCGGGGTCTGAGTCACCAGCAATCCCGCGTCATTGGCGGGAAAGTGTCGCACGCACTTCCTTATCGGCTTCATGCGTGTGTATGTGTTTAGACAAGCAATAATTGGATTATTGAGATTATTCAAGTTTAATGTGTCTCCTTTGATCTAAACTTATCTGGTGACGAGATATCTTTTATTACCTCCACCGAGGAACTTTGTTTGCGGCAAACTTCCCGTCTGCACTTTTTGATGAATTGACCTATTTCTTATGTTCATTTTCGTATTTAAATCGAGGTAAATTATGTGTAACTTTCCTCCATTCATGATTGTTGCTGTGGTGTTTTTTTTTTCTTTAAAATTCTGATTGGCCAGAAATAGACTTGCATAAAAAAAGTGTGTGTTCATATGTACATGTGTGTGTGTGTACATACATACATGGACTTGCTCAATTCGTAACTGACCTTCACAAGGTTGACCTTTTCTGTCAATACTTTTGTTTTTTGGGTGTTTAGGTTTTCTTTTTTACAGATATTTTTCCCATGTCATTTTCATCTCTTCACCATTGTCGTCGTGTCTTTTCCACGAGTGACTTTTTTCCGGCCTCTGATTGATTTGTGGTTATAGCGCCACCTGTTGCTTTAGTGTGCTCATTTCTGTTGTCTGTTCTTTGAGATTTAAAAAAAAAAAAAAAAAATGTAATTTCCTTACATTCCCCGTTGTGGTCTTTTCCACAAGGTGCTTTCTTCAGGCTTTGAATTGGCTCAGAGGGTTTTGACAGTTTTATGACATTTCGAGTCGCCTTTTTTCGAGAGATTTTCACAAGAAATTCTCCTCCTCTGCCACTTTTCGTGCCACCTGTGCTAATTTCTGTTTCATTCTGTTTTCGGGGAGGAATTGTCGCCGTTAGCGTGAAGCTAGCGTCAGGGAGGAAGTGTCCGGCGCGCAGACAGGAAGTAGCGCTGATGCAGTAAGTTGTTTTTGTTTTGTTTTTTGAGTGTCTCGCGTCTTATCTGCGGCGTCCATCTCGCGGTGATGATGGATGCGCGTGTGCGTAATGCGGGCCGCAGCTGGCCATTAGTCAATTATGAAATTGAATCGTAACAATTATGAGACGCCACAACGATTAACGCCGCATTTCCTCTTTTAATTCAGCCTTGATGATTTTTGCAGAGGGGCCTAACTTCCTTATCTCTGCCCCCCTCCCTCCCTCTTCTGCGTATTTCCCAAGCCTCATATTGCAACTTTCCATCACTTTCTTCTTTAAAAGTCGATCTCATTAGGCTTGTCTGGCCCCCGCATCACATTATGCCCCTCGGATTCTGGTTCTGCCCGGCCTGAGCGGTGATCCGGGCCAGCCACTGAGGAATCTGATAGGGATAAACCAATTTGCGGCGCACACAAACATCCCGGCGAGCGCACGCCCCCGCCTCGGCCCCCGGACCCCCCGTCGCCCCCTCGCCCCGGCTCCCACCGCTCCTTTAAGATGACGGTCGGAGAGGCCGGCAATTAAGTTTTAATTAGGTGGGCTAATTATTGCCGGCCAGGAAGTATCAGACGCCAGGATGATTGTTCTCTGGCCTGCGGAGGAGGAGGAGATCGGACCTAATGGGGGCGTGAGGAGGAGGGCGGGGGCGGGGGGGACGGGGACCCTTTACACCCACACACAATCGCGCACACACGCTCCATCCACACACATTAACACCGATTTTCACCTTCAGTCTCTGAAACTTTTCCGACTCGGGTCAAATGATCACTTAATACACGATCGCGCATGGATGCTTCTTTTGTTTTTGAAATATGCCATCTTTTATGACAATTCTTTCATATATATTGGCCTTTTTTCCAATAAGAAATATAAAAAATAGATAATAAAAGTTAATTTTTTGTATTGTAGTTATTGTTAATTTATTGAAATATGTTAATATTTTTTTGAAAGCCTCCTATCTCTTTTCCTACTTTGGTAATATGAGCATTTCAGACACACAGGCACACATATTTGACAGATTTTGAAATGATTAGTTTAAAAAAAAATGCCACTTGAAGGACACATCTTTCATGTTTTGACATTTTTTCCATTGACACAAATAAAAAAATAGTTAAGTGTTTTACATATTGTTTGTAATGTATTGTGTTATCTTTTTTTTTTTTTTTTTTTGCATTTTTGGTGTTGTTAAAATATTTTCAGGAGAGCACTATGTAATCGTAAATTTTGACACTTACATATATTTTTGTTTGCTATGTTTTGGCCTTTTGTCCCCGAACAAAATAGTAGAGTATTTTGTGAGTATAATTTCATGAGAGCAGAAATCCCAGACCGCTGGCAACAAAAGCGAGTACACCCCTAAGTGAAACTATCCCAATTTGGCCCAATTAGCAATTCTACCCTTCCCCGGTGTCATGTGACGCATGAGTACGACTGGAATGGGGAGCAGGTGTGTTGAATTTGGTGTTATCGCTGACACACAATTATTGCAGCAGCTTTAAAGTGTACAGAAAGACCCCCACATAGTCGCTATTAGTAAGCAGGTTGCTGGGTTAAGGGTGTTTGGGGATGGTTACCCTGACATCATCCTTATCAGCACCTCGCACCGAGCTCCCCGCTCGCGCCCCGCTCGCGCCCGCCGCGGCCGACCATCGGTGATGTCAGTGAGCTAATCTGCCAGCCAATTAAAAAGCAGAGATGTGCGCCTGCCAACGTCGGCCGTCTCATCGCATTCCAGGGAAAACGGCGCCTCGTTTCCCCGCCTTTCTGCTCCCGTCCAGATAGAGATTGCCGGGATGGGCAGAACGTGATGAGCTCGGGGCCCTGAGGTGAGCCCACTGGGGGCGTGTGGGGTGGGGGGGCTATGTGTGTGTTTGTAGTGGGAACCAACGATGTGTCTGGAAGCTCTGAAATGTTGCCAGGCAACAAAGGAAACCAAAAAGGTCTTGAGGAATAGAGTGCAATGACGTTTTAAGTGGCTGCTGTTTCTTGTTACTTCCACCAAACACAAATTTGAAAAAATGTTTGAAAGTCTCCTCCTTTATTTAGTTTGGTAGTTGTCCTGTCGTTTTGTGCCAACTCCTGGAGTGGAATAGCATCTAGCTGAATTTCACATCGGTCTTGCAACACACGAGACACAACGGGTTCTGCGCTGGCTTCCGGAAGAATACAAATGTACTGGTCCAGCCATGCATTTTTAAAAACTATGTTTCTTGAGTCAACTGCCCGAACTTTGAAACAAAGCAAATCTCTTTTGGGAGCTAAACAAGCGGTCGAATTGGCTTAGTATGATCACAACGAGGGCGTACGCAGCACTGAATAGCTGCGTACGCAGTCCGTGGCAGTGCGAGTGAGGAAAAAAAGTGTTGCGTGGCAATGCACATATTTTACCTTTAACTATCAACAATTGACAGTGGGTTCGCATGAGACCGCGACTTGGTCCGGACCCGCACCGCGGCCCGCTATTTAAGGATTCCTATTGTCGCCGTTGGCTCCCGGTTGTAGTTCCAGTAAGTAGGACTGTGGTGTTTCTCTGCTGGTTTCTGGCCCTGCCTGGTGGTGGTTGTTTGGCAGGTCATGGGGTTGTGAGGTGGTGTTGTGGGGCTGTATGAGGGGCTTGGAGGGGTGGGCGGTGGTCCTGTGGTGAAGGAGGTGGTCGGTTCATGACCTGGTCGGGAATGCGGCGGCGGCTCCCTGGACTTTGCACCAGCAGGAAACTCGAAACCGCAAGTAGAAAAGGCCCGTCAGTCACCTCTGGGCCTTTGCTGGGGAGGCCTGTCACTCACACGCACGCACGCTGGCATGCACACATGCATGCACGCCAACACACATACATGCAGAACCAAGTGGAGTCAGGCTCAGAAATCCATCTTTGCTACTTAAGTTCTGACGTGAAATGTTCTGCTTCCTGATTCCTCTCCGTCTCCATGTAAGAGTATTTGTGCGTGCGTGTGTGTGTGTGTGTGTGTCGGCTTTGAGGTCCGCCATGCTGAGATGGGAGCAAACATAGTTGACAGCTTCCTTCCTCACGGTAAACATTGCAGCGCCACTTAGACACGGGTCAGGGACAAGAACCAAGAAGAAGTCCTACCGGACCCCCCCGACCCCCAAACCCCCCACCCACCTTTACCTCACGCCCCCTCTCACTCACCTCGAGGGGGGCACGCACAGTCCTCGACAACAAACCTTTAGCACCACTTGAAGGTTCTGGCGTAGACCGGCGTTCCAATCCTTAACCCACGTATATGTTTCTGTCGTTTTTAAATCTCGTCATATTTGTTTATTTTGGATCAATTAAGGAAAAGTCATCAAAGGAGATTTAGGGTGGTTTTATTGCTGTCAAATATCATCATGGCTCAAATTCGACCGGACGAGTGTGTGAGGGTCCAGTTGGTGTGGAACGGATCACTTCAAATGCCACTTGACTCGGTACACCTGTGTCGTCCAATCAGACGCTGCCTTGAAGTGTGCGTCAACACATCGCTTGACATTTGCGCGAAATTCTTTTCATTTATTTGATTAGCTTGTTTATTTGTAAATGAATTACCATTAAATGTGTTGCGGTGATGTGTGTGTGTGTGTGTGTGTGTATGTCTGCGTGTGTGTAATTGAGTTTTCCCATCCTTTTGAAGTCATTAAGATAAGCGCACGTAAAAAAAACACACACACACACACCTGTCATGCCAAATCAGTAAGCAGCGTATTATTATTTTTTTCTTTCAAACCAAAAATATTGTCGACTCTTGAACATCCTGAAGTCACTTCATTAGGGACACCTGGTTAAAACTAAATAAGCTCAGAATTGACACTAAACCAAAGACTGTGTGTCCCGTCGTCCATCCTAAATCATCACACACACGTATTGTGTGTGTGCAGAAAAGATGTTGACACCAACCAATTTTGTGAAGGCACTAATCTCACAAGTATGCCTTTCTCACTTCCTTGCATATCATTACTCATGACACACACACAAATATTGTCTGCAAGAAGTACACACACTTTCATTGGGGCTGCAGGATTAAAGGGAAATGAGAGGCAGGCATGAACAAAAGACATTTTGTGTGCGTGTGTGCGCGCATGTGTTTAATGTTGGCAAAGCGTCATCCAGCCAGCTTAATTTTGCACAACCTCCCCTTAACACCCACCTCCCTTTCCCCTTCTCTGAGCTTGGCCACCACATAAAACAGGTAATACACACGCACTCCTTCTCAATGTACTGCGACTAAAACCACAGTTTGTGTGTACACACGTAAATGCGTGTGTGTGTGTGTGTGTATTCACTTCTACGCTGGAGAGGGTTATATGGCAGAACAAGAGGGAACATGTCTCCATGCAGCCAGGTGCCACCAACAGTTTTGGTGACAGTCCAATTTGGTGGCATTGTGTTCATCTACTGCGTGCGTGTGTGGTTGTGTATGCGTGTTTATGCGTGCATATTTTTGCTACCTCCACACCAAACTCATCCAAGTCTGCCTTGTTGGACCAATCATTGTGCAATCAGAATCAGAATCAGAATCATCTTTATTTGCCAAGTATGTCCAAAACACACAAGGAATTTGTCTCCGGTCGTTGGAGCCGCTGTAGTACGACAGACGGTCAATTTACAGAACACTTTGGGGACATCAAGACATTGACAAAAAACAATTGTGCAAAAAGATGCAGAGTCCTCTAGCACTTAGAGCAGTTCGAACGACTAATATTGCAATAGTCCGGTGCAATGACCAATGGGAACAGAAAAGGAACTAACCCCCAAATTATTCCCCGTGCTAAATTTGTCCAAAACTTCCTTTTTGGATGAAAGATGTACTTCCTGCTTGATTTAGGCCTGTCCCAATACATTTGTCCATGGAGTGTATGGTATTGGTATTTTTATCTGGGACAATTTTTAAGATCTCCGTTTTCCCCCAAAGTTTGTGGGCCTTTTGTGTATAACCAGCATGTCTTGATAAAATGGACAATTCAGATTAAAGGCTCTTGTCCATCTTGCAATGGATTGAGTAGGAATGATGTCCCAATCAATAAGTTTTTTTCCCCACCTCCACGGATGGCTGTCGTGAAGCCAGAGGCCCAGAGGACACTCCGAGGTCATTCGCCAAAGTGCAGACACTTGTTTCCTGTTCGGATGAACAAATAATAGCGGGAGTTAATTCCCGCCGGCGTGGGAATGTAATGACCCTGCCTGCTGAGCTGAGATGGAACACGTCTCCCAAGGTGTCGTGGATGGCAGCCTTGAGAGAAAAGGTGTACGCAGGCAGAGGTTTCTTATCCAAATGAATGAGGAGCCTTTCATCGAGGTCCTTATTGTGTCCCGATGCCTCACAAAAGATCTTTCTTCTTTGCGGAGTGCTCCCAACATTTCTTACACTTCCTGCTCCTATCTGGGAGCAACTGCTCTGCTTTTCTTCTATTCCCGTCGCATCTCGCCCTGTGCCGGCCGGGCCATCTTTTCACGCAACCCCCCCCCCCCCCCCCCCCCCCCCCCGCTCCCTCCACCTCGCGCCTCACGAGGGGGGCTCATTCTCAGCCGCACAAAAAACGTCCGTCACGGATTGCCTCGCCACCATCCGCCTGTGAATTAGCCGTGTGATTACACTGAGCTCCAGTCGCCGCTCGGATTAGCGCCGGCTCCCGCTCGGGCCCTCCGATTTTGGAGAAGCCCGGTGCCCGCCGGGGACCAGGCGGCGAGAGCGCGCTAGCTAGCGGGCGAGCTAGCCGCCGCAGAGCCGCGTGACGGGGCGATGGGGAAAGGCCAGCCAGATAGCGAGCTTGCCAGGAAACCGCAGAGAGGAGAACGTTGGGGATCGCGTTTTGGAGATGCAAGTAGATCCTTCTGAGTGCTAAACTTGGCCTTTGTCTGCATCACGTGGTGGCGAAATGTCAGTGGGTGCGTGAAGGCATCATCTCTGGACCCTGGGGATCCTCTCATGGCTTAAACTTTAACCTTCAACCCAAGACTTCGAGGCTCCGGTCAAGGCTAGAATGATTGCAGAGGCATTCAGGAAGTTGACTTTTTAGCTCAAACAGCCGTTGTGGGAAAGAAATTGAAAGAAAGCAGGAGGAGTCCATTTGTATCCAATCTAGACCTACAGACTAATTTCTCGGACTCTAAAGTATCTTTTCCAGGTCTGAATAGGTACACGGATGTTCCCAAATGGTAAAAGTGTCGAGGGTAGAAACGTAAAGGGTATACCTGACTTCAGTGCCTGAACCAAGGTCCAAACATGATCGTTGACATATTCTCGAAGACAACATCTTTGTTCAACATAAACTGGACTATGGGGATCTTCTCATGGTTGAAAGGTTTACTTTCAACCTAAGACCTGAGGTCCAGCTGACTTTCCACGTGACGCTTTTGTCCAGGTTAAAACGGGAGCTCTCAATGCCGTTCTAATGCGGCGTGATCGTAAAGGCCTTTACGTGTCTTTAAATCGAGTATTCCCCTCTGCGGGCACAGCTCCAGAAGTATAGTCGGGGCCTATTTGTATCCCTCAAGGTACAATCGACACTTCTGTACCCTCAGAGGCTATTTTGACTTTTGAAGTTGTCCCAAAAGACATTGGAAGGTTTCCAAACTGAGTCAACCTGTGAGAATGCCGCGATCTAAACTCGATCCCTGGGCTTCATAGCCTCCGTTGGTCGCTGAGGAAACTGTGGCATTGTGGGAGACGAAAGCCATCGGAATGACTTGAAAGCAAAAGACGAGATAACGAAGCGGTAAAACGAAAAAGGAGTCCGGACGAGCCGTAAAGGCAAAAGCACCGAATGGTCCAGGGAGCGTGTGAGCAATTATTAAGCGTTGCTGCGCTGGCGTACAATAAAGATAGCGACTTATGACTGACTTCTTTTTTCTGCTTCTTTTCTCTCTCTCTCTCTCTCTCTTTTTTTTTACGCCCAGCGAGAAGGAGCGAGAGTCCATTTGAAGGCGGCGTTCATTACCTTCCACAATTTGTGAATTCTAAGCAGAATTTTGAATACTACGCGGCGGCGCTCAATAACGCGACTGATAAGCGGTGTAAATCTGTGACTGAAGACACGCCGGTTATCTCCCTGCCCTCACATCCTCCTCTCGCTGTTCCCTCCTGGCTTGTTTTTTTCCTTCTTCTCCCTCACGGTGTCTCATAGCAACGCGACGACGGCCAACGCTCGCCATCCTCGTCTTGGTATCGATCGGACCTGCGGATACGTTTTCTTTTTTTTTTTTTTTTTTTTTTTTTTTTTTTAATCTGCCGTTTCCGCTTCTTGTTGTCCTTTCTCATAAAACGCAGATAAAGCACGCTTCATTAGAAAGTTTGTTGTGCTGCCTTTTATGCTGCTTCGTTACTAATAATGTTAAAAAGGCACGCGCGCGCACACGTAAGGGAGGAGATAAGGCGGATGCATTATTTAACATGGTGGACTAATGGCCCAGATTGTCCCCGCAACAATTGAATAACATCAGTAGATAAGCGCGAGCCTCTTAAAAGACGGGCCTGCGGAAGCGAAGATAGCGCACGGCCGTGGCGACCGGCAGCGGGAGGCCGCGAAACGGCAAAATGGCGACTATTGACGGGAGAAGAAGAAGCGAGGGGCTTGAAATCAATACGGCTGCTCGCTATTAATCTGCTATCTTTGACTTTTCATGCTAATGGCTGCAGCGGTCTCCTAAAGTGGCTTTCAAGTGCTTAGAGGGCACACGATAGCGTCTTATCAGCCGGGCTTCTGGTCTCCTGGTCCCCAACCTTCTTGTCCACGCCGAGCTGCCCGGAGACCTGACGTATACTCGGTTTGACGCGTCCTTCAACGCAAACCTCTTTGTCTTCTCCTCTTTTTTTCCTCGTCGTTTTCCTTCTTCTTCTTTTGCTCATCATCTGTAATCTTTTTCTCGTTTTTCGTGTCCTTCACCGTCTCCTCTTGTTCATGTACAGTATGCCCCCTCCTTCTTTTTCCTGGTCGTCCCTCATCTTTTTGCCCTTTTCCCTCTGCTTCTTTCCCTTTTTCATTTTCTTCTCCTTCTCCTTGTCCATGTCCTCCTTCCCTTCTACTTATTTTCTTTCTCATTGTTCCTTACCACCATGTTCTTGTTCGTGTTCTTGTTCTTCTTCGACGTTGTCTTCTTACGACTGCTCATTTATTATTTCCTTCTTTCTCCATCTTTAGCGGGTGTCCACGTTCAGGTCCCGGTACCTGACGGACTGGGTCCACCCCGCTTGGGAATATGAGGGATTCCGCGTTCGGGCGCCAGGCACTGGCCGCGGGCCCGACTCACCGATCCCTTTGGAGGCCTTCCATTGGCCGTCGTCCCTCCGTCCGACTCCCCCCCTTGCGTGTGAAGCAATGACAAACTTCCTCCTTTCTCCCAACACCACTTTTCATCTCCATTAAGAGGTGAGCGTGGATGTGGATCAGCGGTGCCCCAACTTTTTACTCCAAGGGCCGCTTTGACATTCTTCGACTTTATTTCACGAAACACGCTGAAACCAATCCGGCAAGCAAATTGAGCTTGTTTTTACATCACTGCTTTCTGTTGAAGGTGATGAGGCAAATAGTTGTGTAAGTTTTCCCCCGCACTGAGCACGTCTCCACATTCTGGTCTGTAGCAAGCTGTCAATCTTTAAAGCAGCGGATCGTGAATATGATGCGTTCACAAATCGGAACTTGACATTCAGCTGAAAGTGGAACAAACAATTCCCTTCTGAAACGGATTTATCTCTAAAATGACAACTTTTCAGGAAAAAACACACCATCATAATTGAGTTGTACCTGAATTTGCTATCGTATGCTGTTGCACACATACGTCAACAAAACACCACCCGAAAATCATGTTCAATTCCTAATTTAATGTACTAAAAAAAAAAAAAAAAAAAAGGCTCATTTATCACGCTGTCATTGATTAAATGACACCACCAGCTTGACAAAAGTATTAATACTATCCAAAAGCTCACCTACCCTTTTTTTTTTTTTTAAGTCGAAGAACCATGAGTGATGCAAGGCATAAGAAATCAAAAAATGAGCTGATGAAGCATTTTGATACGCGTAAGTGAATCTGTAAGCGCTTACCTCCTTGGTCGCGAAGCATTTCACATTTATTGTGGGGAAAAAAAAAACCCATCCAGACTTTGAATCTTAAGGCGACATAATGCCGCACGGCTCCCGCGGAGTGAGGAAGAGGCGGAGTTTTATGACACTTCATGTCTCCAACAGAGCAAATAGATTTGTTTAAATTGATTAAGGATGCGTACAAACAACAAATGACGTGGGGACCAACCAGTAGTGTTGATTTATGAACAAAATATCGGTATTAGTATTGATTCATGAAAGAACAGGAAATTGACCATATTTGGACACGACTCCGGCGCCGATATCGCCAAAAGCTTTTTCGGGCAGACCCCGCGGACCGCAGGCCACCAATGGCCCTCGCTCTGTCGTTCGGACACCCCAGCTGGAGCGGAGCGGCGGCGACGAAGCCAAAAGCGGACTCGCTCCCCCGCTCGACGGAGGCCCGATGTTTGACCGCCGCCTTGGGAATCACGCCTTCTCTTCCATTGTCTCGGGAGGCTTTAGCGGCAAGCTGAGTGGCGTGTAAAAAGCCCCTCCCCCACGCCTCCCCTCGGGACCCCCTCCTCTAATGAAAATGTTTTAAATCTGTGTGCCCATATCAACTATTTGGGATTATCCAATATCTTTACAAATACAGCTGATTATCCCATTAAGCTGAACTCTGGCTATAAATAGTTTTAATGCTGATGTAGATTTGTGGGGGCTGTAGAGGGGATAAGTGTTTCTTTTTGATGATGATTATTATTATTTTTTTTATCGTCCCCTCCATCCTCAGCCGAAACACACACAGGCGAGGCTGTGGAGTGCCTGTGGTCCTTTCTGTGCACGCTGACAATTGGACACCAATACCATTCTCCCTTCATTTCTTTCGTCTTCATTTTTTGTATTTTTTATTTTTATAAGGTCTCACCTCCAGAGGAAAAAGTCCGGCAGAGGACTTCTTTTATCCGTGCGCTCTCTTCTCCCGCTTCTTCATTCTATTGCATTTATTCATATTCAGCAGTCAATCATTTGTGTCGCCGGCGAGGCAGCAGGCAGGCAGAGGGAGAAATCCGGAGATTGCAGATGGAAGTGCTATTTTTTTTTTTCTTCATGTTCTTATCCTCGCGCATTTGAAGCGGCGATGTGGAAAAGCGCTGGGAGCACCGCTTTACATAGTGGTGCTCCCCCTCGCCCCCCCCTCATCAAAAGCCGCCAATCGGGCCTAAATCAGCATGCAAAATGCCACTCAACCCTGTAGCCTTTATTAAAGTTTGCAGGGACTCAATTTGAGATAGCGATCGTTCCTATTAAAAAGCCAACTGTAAGATAGTTTTTTTCCCTCTAAATCTCAGAGTGGAATGGAATTGTTAATCAGCATAGGCTGATGTGATTTCTCTGTCACAAATCCTGCCCTGGGCTCAGTGGCGCACCAGCTTTACCGTAACTTCGGGCTTACCAGTCGCCACGGAAACCAGGGGAGGAGGATTCTCATCGTGTGTGTGCGTGTCGGGGGCGGTGGGTGGGTGGGGGGGTCGGGTGTAGGTTGTGACAGGGTTTGGGTTGGGGGCGACGTCGGCTTAGCCCCCCCCCCCCCCCGTCGATCTCCACCAGCCGCCGTCAGCTTCTTGATAACGAGGCCTTGATTTAACGGGACACGAAATGGCTGACCTGTGACCATTTTGTCTTTCCACTTGGTTGTACACTGTTGGGGGCGCAGGGTGTGTGCAATTGTGAGTCTTAACAGGATGAGAAGTGGGCGCTTGGCCTCCGTCCTGCCTGGCACGACCTTCTGTTTGGGGGGGCTGAGCCCTCCGAACCCCCCAAAAGCCAAAATTCTCTGGTTCTTTGCTTCAGATTAACCTCACACAACACACACAAAAACACACAAACGCGAACTCACTGTCTGATTTACAAAAAAAAAAATCCAATTGTACCTGGATTTGCTCGCGTCCCAACTTTCGAGTTTTTCCAGTTACGAGGCGTGCTCGGGTGTTAAACCCCCACACAAATACCAAATGAAAACACTCACAAGGAGCATGGAGCAGATGTAAACACTGAACTCACCGTGTGGGAAACGGCGAAGCAGGCTGACTCCAAGATCCTGATGTCACTCACGAGGCCACGCCCCTTAAAGGCATACGTCACCGTACCAATGTTCTCCAGTTTGTGTGGATGAGAGTTTGAGCTTAACTACGCTTTATAAAACCTTTTTTTTTTTTTTTTTTTTTTTTTTCAACATTCTTTTGTTTTGTGTTTTCCTATATTTCACAATACAAGGCAATTTGTCTAACAACAAAATTGGAGTCAAAAGGAAATGATTGTCGTCAAAATTTGGAATAATACACATTTCAAATTGCATTTCAATGCCTTTAAGCATATGTTTAGTAAACAGCTTTACATTTTTGCAACATGTTCAAGGTTTTTCTTTAATCTTTGGAAACATCTTTGTTTTAGAATTGTAACAAAAAGTGCAGAGTTGCTGGGGTCAGGAGCGTCTTTTCGAAAGTTCACTGAAAATGGAAAGAAATAGTTCCCTGAACGTTACCCAGTTTGAAATCGATCGAGCGTCAGATTTAAAGAAAGAAGGGCTGATGCCGATATTCGCCGATAATCGGCCCGGCCGATATTCGTTCTACCGCTAATTTCAATGGGGAAAGAGGATTTGAGTTACAAGTCTCTTAAAGAGACACGCACACATTTTCCTTCCACTCCTCCATCATGATGTCAGAGAAAAGCCGTCAGCCGTGCGCTGCTGCCAGGGCTGTAAAAAAAAAAATACAAAATGAAAAATAAAATAACGGCAGTGAGGTGCGACACGGCGAAAGATAAAGCCCACATTTATTGTCTTAATTATCCCGCCATGTGCGTTTGCAATCAGCGTTTTGACGACCTCGTCCATCCGCCGCCGCCTCTGCAATCTGGGGCCGGGTAATTGAATGTGATTTTAATGGCGTGTGTGTAATCCAACACTGCGGCTGCACGGCGAGGCTCGCTGTGGAATCGGCATTGTCATTATCGTCGCGTCATCATCTGAGTGCCTCACGATACGCCGCCGGCTTCTTTTGTGTTCTTTGCAATGACACACAAGTTGTGTTTGTGTTGCGTAGGACGTGTCGCTGTCAGCGTGTTCGGTTCGGTCGACAATGACGATGCGTCCCAGACCTTTCTGGAAAATTGCAAGAACTGCAAGCACTGTTGGAACGCGCTCACTCACCGACTGGAAATGTTTTTTTTTGTTTTTTGTTTTTAAATTTTTTACGTGACATCACCATGTTGTTGTGGCTATTTTAGCATTAGCATTTGAACTCTAGCTCCGGTCTTGTTTTTTAAACCTAGCCGCCATTTTGTGCCATCACTGTCACATTGTTGTTCTTTTGGCGTGCGCTGCAATGTGGCTAGCTGAGGGTTAGCATTGGAAACCTTCCACGGGGATTTTTGGAAGTAAACTAGGAATTCACAAAACTGAAGGTTAGCTCTGAGCGTCGTGATTTATTTTTACATTTTAATGTGTGTATAGTGCTTTGTGCTGCATTTTGTTGTATGAAAGGGGCTTATAAATAGTTTGATTGATTGATTGATGTAGGTCTGCGTAGGCATAAGTTGCTCGATGAAGTCGCATCCATTTTTCAGAGGGGCGTGGTTTCAGTGCATTCAGTGGACACGCCCACAGCATTTGAGAGCATCGATACTGGCTTGTTGTTTTTTTTTTTCACCGTTTGATTGACTTAATTCTTTTTTGTCATTCAAATTTGGGAGGGGTGTTACCAACACTCTTCACTGTGGTATGTCAAATTTGCAAGACATTGATTTTGACGTTAGATACATAAAGTTTGTATGAATGCTTGAATATGATACCTTTCCATTCCAGTAAATGACATTCGATTCCCAGTTAATTTCCATCATTCCCATGGAAATTTTTCCAGAAACTGTCCGGAAATTGTTGTTGTGTCGTTGTTGCCGTGTTGAAGCGTTTCTAATATTTCCTGTGATATGGTCGAGCGACACGAAAGGGTCAACATTTTGGAAGCGGCTCATGGTTTTACCACCGATTTGTGAAATGTACCAAAGTGGTATCGTCCGTATGTGTGTGCGCTGTTGCCGCAAAAGCAAAGAATTATGACACAATAGCGACAGCCGAAGTGCAACATTTGCTGAACAAGGGGGACATGATTCAGGATTACCTCTCACACACGTAATTGAAACGCTCACACACACACACACACACACACACAGACACAATGTGCGCATTTTAGTGGTGTGTAGTGTTTCAGTAATTTAGTAATTTCCGTCGTGTGTACGAGTGTGTTTTGAAATGTGCCTTCAATGCACGCCTTATATATGATTAATTATTCAGTATCGCTTATCGTTGCTGTTTATTTACGGTCGGTTGCAGCGTTGAAGCGTTTCTAATATTTCGGTTTAGCGACATGAAAGCACGTGTGTGTTTTAGCACGCCGGGCCCATCTCGGATCTTTTGTCTCAGCTCGGAGGGCAAACAGACGCTCGCGACTCCCCGCCTGCGGGAAAAAGGTCTTTGGGCGCATTTCCTCCTCGGTATGATATGTTTACCAAATACCTGTTTAGAATGCGGCGGCGGCGGCGGCGGCGCGTGCGCTCCCCTCCGGCCCCCGCCGTAAATGTGGGTATTATTTGTCAGGCCTGGCAGTGTCTCCAGGCTGCTTCAGAGAGATACAAGGAGGCGAGTGATAAGGAGAGCATCAGAAGGGCAGTTAATTGCCTGCAGTCTCCGGGAGCCGGGGAATATTTAAAATCTATGGGATTAAAGGCAGATTAAAAAGTGCAGAAGCAGTGGGCCCAATGGCGCTTAAAGATTGCAATCAGCAAGGGTAATGGGAGGAAGGGGTGGGGGAGGTTGGGAAAACATGAACCCATGGAGGAGGGGGAGAAAAATGACAGATAGGAAATTTAGACGCCGCGGGTTCCATCTTGTAAGCACGACTCATCTACGTGTAAATCGCTTCTTTTTTTTTTTTTTTCCTTGTGCGCTCCTCGTCGGACGCCGGCGACGCTCGGCGTTCTTATCGCGACATCGGCGAATTAAAAAGCGCCGCCCCCCCCCCCCCCGCGAGGATTAAGGAGCGTGATTTGACGACGCCGTGAATAAATGACTAATAAAAAGGCCACGCTGTCCAAAATGTGCAAATAAATAAAAATAAAAAATCGGATGGACTAAACAGCAACAGCGCAAATGAGTTTATCTCAGACTTTTTAATTTAAAAAAAATTTTTTTTTAGAAAGGGGCAAGATCCCTAATTGTTTCTTATCGAAACCGCAGCACGTAATCCTGTTAATGACCACACACACAAAAATCATTTCAAAAATACATTTTGACTCAGAAATGTCAAGTCAGCCAGCCTGAAGAGCAGCAGAGCTAATGTGCTAATGATCTTATCTTGGACTATCCACAATTTTTTGTTATCTAATCTACAGCACGTAATCCTGATAATGACCACACCAAAAAATGATCGTTTAAGAAATGTATTTTGACGCAGAAATGTCAAGCGCTAACATCTTAATGAGTTTATCACGGGCTATCATCATTTTTTAGAAGGAGCAAGATCTCCAATTGTTTGTAATCTCATCTCCAGCAGGTAATCCTCGAATTGGCACACCAAAAATCCTCATCATCAAAATCAGAAAAAAAAAAAAGAAAAAAGTCAAGCAAGCACCGGGGCTAATGTGCTAATTATTTTAGGGTTAGTGTTCTTATTTAAAATAACATCTTGATTATTGGATCATTTTTTTTCAGAGGAAAGGTGCGAGATCACCAATTGTTCCAATTCTAATCTACAGCGGGTAATCCTTTTCATGACCCCACCAAAAATGGGCAGAAATAACCATTTTTAAAACAGATTTCAGCACTTTGTTGAAAAAAAAACAAAAAAGAAAAAGCCAAGTCAGCCATGCTAAACAACACCAGAGCTAACGTGCTAATCAGGTAATCACCAATTATTTATTATTATTAAGGACAATTGTTTCTAATCTAATCCACGAGCGGCGTCATCAAAACTAGCAAAAACAAACAACAACAGGAAACATTATATATATTTTGAAAAACATTTTGCCGTCGTCATCTATTCCCCTTTTAAGAGGTTTGCCTTTGGTGGAAAGATTAGCTTTATAAATTATGCATGGCGGTAATCTGAGGCGGCGATAAAATCTTCGGCGTGTTGCGGCGGGGGGGGGGGGGGGCATCGCCGCTGCCGCCGTCGCTATAAATATGAAACAGATGTTGGTGACATTTGAAGAAAGTCCAATCGGAACCCCCCCCCCAGCTCTTTAACGGCCAAAATGGTGAAGAATCGACTCCAGTTGGATTCTGTTTCAAGTACCACATTGCCCTACCATGAAATCCACACATGTAACCTCACTTATGAACGTACAGTAGATCACCAGAGGAAAATATTTTCACTTCGGGGTGAACTCACTTTTGTTGCCAGCAGTTTCGACGTTTATGGCTGTGTGTTGAAATATTTGGAGGGGACACGGACTACGTTACAAGTGTCTTTTCGTCAGTGTCGTCCCCCGAAGGGATGGAAGACGATATTTTCAGCGCTGCAAAAGGTTCCCGGACGACCATTTTGTCTTCGTGCTTGATTGGCGGCCTTTGGATTTTTTGGAGGCTAATTAATTTGAAAACTTTATCATGAAGCATATAACTGTTTTAGTCTCAACGCTTACAACAATGAAGATCTGAATTATGGACAGAACATTTGACTGTTTTCCAGCCTTTGTTTTCCTTTACAACAGAGAGAAAAATGGTCCGAGTTTTGCCCATTTTTCAGTTTGTTTGTTTGTTTGGGTGTCATTATCTTTGTCCTATGTTAAATATTGGCATTTGGAAAGGGCTAATATCAGCCAATTAAGTCGGTCGGCCCTCCTACCTGGACGTCTCCAAAGAGTCTCTCTCCCCGCTTGGGCTTGTATTTTTCTTTTTGAATGTTTCATATTTGATATAGAATGAAGAATGTGTGTGTGTGTGTGTGTGTGTGTGTGTGTCAGTCAAAATGGAAGCGGGAGGTCTTATCTCGTTCGCACATGGGACCCCTAACCTAACCTCTTCTTCCTCTTCATCCTCCTCATCCTCGGTGTGTGCGTGTTTGTGTGTGTGTGCAAAGGAGCAGTCAGATAAGCAGTAATTAGACAAGGGGAGGGCGACAATTAACCTGCTACTTCCCACAACAGCCCGCCCCCAATACAACCCACCCACCACACACACACACACACACAATCACGCAGGCTGCAAGGCTACGTTTGATTTATTGTTTCTGAAACTTTTGCTTTTTTTTTTTTTTTTTTTTTTTCTCTCTCCACCCCGCGTCCCCGCCGCCTGTCAATCACACGCCAAACGCTTGTCACGAGTTGAATGATTACGGCAACATTCCAAACATTTTCACGCTCAAACAAGGTGTGTGCGTATGTATGTCTGTGTGTTCAAATCTTGGAAATATTCTCAGATATATATTTTTTATGGGCAAATTTTTATGCTCCATGGCTTAATAGAAGAGATTATTATATGGCAATATTTTTACTGGTAAACAGTTGTTTTAAATTCTTAATATTATGTCAATGATAGCAATTGTCCCGTAGATGAAAGCACAATTTCACTCGACGTCAAGCAAATAAAAGCAAATAAATGTCAATTGATTTCCCATTTTGAAAGAAAAACCACAAATATTGAAAACAGTATGTCACAAAAGCGAGTAAATACCCTCACGTTTGTACAATTTCACTTTGGGGTGAACTCACTTTTGTTGCAGCCGTTAAGACTTTAATGGCTGTTTGTTGTTATTTTGAGGGGCAAGAAAATGTACATTGTTAAACAAGCTATAGATGATTGAACTACAGTTCAAAACATTTTTCCCATTTTAAGATATTTTTAGTGCTCAAAACACACAACGACAATAATTGCAAAATCCTGCTGGGAGGAAATGTGTTTTTATTCGCTGACTGATGCATTTTGTCCTTCTTCACTTCTCGTCATGTAACTTTTAATTTGTTTTCAACTTTGTTGACAAAGAAAGGTGTCTGTCAAAGTTTCCAGGGGGGTCTTCAGGTGGTCTCACTAATGCGCTTTTTAACATGTATTTATTTTTTAATTTGTATTATTATTATGATTTTTTTTTTTATGATTACTTTGTGTCACTGAGTAGAAGTCGGGCGCGTGTCAAAATGTTTGAAGCCTTCTCATCCTTCTTCCCCTCCCAGTAAAACAAACATTTGACGGCTTTTGTGGAGGCTGTCTGAAGAGTTTTTTTAGCCGTTCAACAACGCGGCGGCGATGGCGGCGGATCTGCGCCGTAATCACCTTGACACCCGTCAAGCGGCGGCGTGAAACAATACTCGCAAAATACTCGCAAGCGCACATCAAGCGGCTTAGAGGCGACGCCGCCTTCGCCGTGACGCTTATTTGCACTTTCATGCAAATAAGCGCTTTGTAGTCTCCGAATGAAAAGGTCTTATTAAAGCTTCCTTTGCATGATTTGTCCGTTTGGGGGGAGGGGGGAGGGGGGGGGGGGTAAATCTATCAAAGCCTTCACAATTCAATAAGTTGTTTTTTTGTTGTTCTTATTTATTCCACATTTTAATTAACTTTGCAAGAGGTTTGAGGCAGGTTGGGAAGCGAGGGCTTTGCGACTCCTTCAGATCTTCTTCTCGACTCTGCCGGCTTCTTGGGTGTCCGCAAGGGGGAAGGTGAACTATTTTATTTTATGACATTTTTTTTATACCGAGTCAACAAAAGCAGCAGCTCGGGTTGCGTGATGAATCCATTTTCTTGATTGATTTGAGTTTGTCAGCTATGGTTGAACCGATGAGTTGACGAGTCGATGTTACGACTACGCATCAACGTTTCAAGCTTGAAGTCGAGCAGTTGCTCGTCACGTATCTATTTGGCAGTAGGGGTTGCACTGATTAATCGACGAGTCGACTTTACTACCCCGGATCGACCTTTACGTTTGATTTACTCATCACTCAGAGCTCGAAGAGTTTGGGAAAATGACGTAACCTCAATCGGTGACAGGTCTGGAACGTATCCTTCGTGATAAACGGGAGTTCACTGGATGTCTGTAATTCCTCATCCTTTTTTGACGAAATACCACAGATGTTATTACGATAACTGGGAACGCTTTTAAATTGTGAAAGAAAATTCATCATGTCTCTTCAGAAAAATCAACTCGTCAATGGTTCAACCAATATGTGCATCCGGTTGGCCTTGTTGCAGGCTTTTAAAAGTGCTAAAACAACAAATAAAAGTGTAACACCTTGTCTCAAGCGCATGACCCGGCGCTTTCCTCTCAGACTGCACGGCAGGGTGCGGCGTGAAGGGGGGGCGTTCGGGCGGCGGGCGGCACTTGTCCGTGCCCGAGCGTCGGTGTCGGATGTTGGCGGCGGCCTTGTGAAAACAGCGCTAAAAGCCTCGTGC
Organism: Phycodurus eques; assembly: GCF_024500275.1. NCBI lineage: Eukaryota > Metazoa > Chordata > Actinopteri > Syngnathiformes > Syngnathidae > Phycodurus > Phycodurus eques. The sequence continues at coordinate 889,886 of NC_084546.1, read as the reverse complement.
TTTCAATTAAAACATCCATCATGGATTAGTCACACAAAAACATACCTAAGAGTGCTGCCTGGGACTTACAAAGGGCTTACAAATCCCACCTCGCCGCCTCGGGCTGCGGCGTCTCCTGCGCGCGCACGCACGCACGCGCCGTCCTTCTATGTTTGCTCATGTGTTGCGTCGAGGCCGAGGTGAGCGATGGGCCGCTCAGCCGAGCAATAACCGGCGCCGGCCGCGCTATTTTTAACTTTGACGAATGGCGTCAGACGACGAGTCCGGGCCCGCCACTCGCATCCCAGGCCCGGGATGGGGCAACCGAAGCCCGCTGTCATCGGTATCCGTTGACGGGCGTTAATGATGTCATAGTTAGTGGAGTTGAGTTGGGTGATCTGTGCCTTGCTCATGGGGCGCCTCCACCAGCGCAGCTCTTAAACCTGACACTTTGCAAAAAATAAAACAAGCTCGGTCAATGTCTTTGATTGACTTGATTGTCAGCATTAGAGCACTTTACAGCTTCTATTCCTGTCATAGTTTGACACAAAATACTCATTTTTCATCCTTAGAAGGCCTTTAAGGACACATTAGCTTCAGGAAAATGAAGTGCAGTGAACCGCTGTCTATTCGCATTTCCCCCCTGTGGAAGCTACCCTCAGGTGTTCGCTGAAAAACTCAGCTAGTAGTTGTTTTTGTGTTCTTTCTGTAATGCCCTGAGATGTCTCCAAAGCACTGGAAAGTAATAACTGGTGTCATGGAAGTATGTTGCAGTGACTGCTCTTAGATGTTGGTCGTCTGTCAGGGAGGAGCGAAGTTTAGCCAGTGAAGTGTATTTGTAATCACCACAAAATCTGAAATCGCTTCACAGGCCCGCAGTTCACAATTGATTGCAGGAGATACAGTAGGAGAAGCGGCAGTAAAACAGCCCAAAATCCTGATTTGGGGGGGTTGTTAGTGAGAAGTTACGGAGAGTCGTCGTCACCGTTAATTATTTGCAATTATGTATTTGCGATTGTTGCAGTCGAAATTCCTGGCCTTGCTTATTTTAAGGTGGAGGAAGAGGAGACGAACAGCAGGGGGGGGGGGGGGGGGGGCAAGGTGAATGTGTGCATCCCATACTAATTTCACGGCAGGATCTCGGAGTTTAAGCTCGTTTGTGAGCTACAGTTCCACGAAGAGCGCTTCGAGGTTTCGGGCCGAGCACGGAGCGGTTTGAGACCTCCCGCTTAGCCGTCTCGTTTGATCATTTTTCTATTGTCCCAAAGCTCGGGACGGTGGGACACCGCATTTATCACCACTTTCTCCAATTCCCCCCTCGTCCCCAGAATAGAACTCCGCCAGCCTTTCTGACATCACCTCGACGCCACTTTGGAATAGAACGTCGAAGAACCGCCCTCTGCACTGGCCGCGACACGGGATTCCGTGGTCCCGCCCCCTCAGCACAAACACAATGAATGGGAAAGTCGACGGCAAGTGCGCTGTAAAAAGGCCCGAACAGCCAAACCCAACAGGGCAATTATTCCCCGCTCACTGCGGAAACATGTTTGCGCGATGCGGCCAAGTGACCTGAACTCGCTTCGATCGTGCTACCACATATCCCCCCTTTTAGGGGTCAGTGACCCTAAACCAAACTAATGTTTCGTGTTCCCCCTCTTTCGCAATATGCGAACGTGGTAATAGTTGCAGATGACTCACTTCAGATAATCACAGTGTACTTTTCTGTCGTGGAGGATTGTAGGAATGGTACAGCCGATTCCATCAAGTGCGCATCGACGAGAATACGGTGCGGAGATTACGGCGGTGCCGTCCGGGCGTCTCAGGCAGCCGGCTGTTGTTAGCTGAGGAGCAAATCCTTGTTCCCGACACTGATAAGAAGCTAAAGTGCTTGTGGGCCCAGAGGCTTCCTCCGCCGGCGGGCCACCGTAATGAATATCAATGGCAGTCAATACGGGGCACCGCGGTCCCGCCGGGCCTGCGAGTTGCGCGTGGAAATGAAACTTGAATGTATGCTAATGCTATGTAAACACAGCCCGATCCGAGCGCGAGAGGAGATCGACGCGAGCCGTCGCCCGTGAGCACGTTTATTTATCCGAGACGTGATGGCCCCGCAACCACGCAGGCGCGAGCGAGACCTTGACACGGGCTCGCCGTGTGCGCGCCGACCTGCGCCTACGTCCTCCCCGAGGACAGTGGATCGGTCAAAGGTTCTACCGAGTTGTCGTCGCTGAACTTCCAGTTGATCCTGATGCCGCCTTTCAAAATCTGCCCTCGGCGACCAGTGTTTGGAAGATGACTGGGTTGCACTTGCAAGTGGCCCTGTTGAAAATGAAATAGTCGGCGTGTATACAGTATACACACCTAGCTACCCGTCGTGTATGTGTGTGCAGCACGCGGCAAACACGATACCGTGTTGACCGGATAACAAATGCGCACAATTGACACAATGTGGCTTCATCTGACAACGCGGATAAATGAATGTGACTTAAAAAGGTCCAACATTTCAAAGATGAAACTGTTGAAAGAGCAATGTTCTTCTATATGTTCAGAAGTGTAACTATGAGTCGAACCTTTTCAAAATCTCTGACAAGCTAATAGGTTGCACCACTAGGTGGCACTTCAAGGTCGTATTTGGAAAAATAGGTCACGTATGAGGCTCCGGCAGAATGGCACATGACCATCGAGAGCCAATCACAGGCGTTTGCTTTCGGAGGAGGAAATGATCTGATCCGTGAATTTGAGCTTTTCTGGCGATTTTGACGATGGAACTAAAATTGTCGGCACGGAAATTTCCAAAATCAACTTTAATTTAGTGACACATTTTCTCCAAGTCATGAAATGGATTACAATTCCATACATTTTGTCAAGAAATGACCTCATCTCATAACATGTAATTAGTAACTCCCCAACACCGTCTGCGACGCAGTTTTTATTGCAACAAAAAAATCTATGCAGTAACGTAATCATTTAGTGAGATCGGCTGACTTTTTTTTGTCCTGCCTCGCGAGCAATGATTCGATTTGCGTCCGCTAAATGGCGGCAGCGGACTTCACAAGTAGTGAACGAGTTGAAGTTTACCGGAAAACTAAATATGAAGCAGAGTGAAATACAAAATGCGTATTTGACCAAACAGCGTAACTTGCAAGTCGGCACGACGCAAAATGCCATAGATGGGCTAACAAATCGCATCGATGAAGGCGGGAAGCGTTCCGATCGTACGTTCGAATGCTCTTTCTTTGGAAGAATCCGACAAGTTGACGATGTGTGATTAGAAGTGCAAGTGCACGAGGCAGGTGGCTGTTCACCTGCACTTGACACTCGTCAGGGTGTTTTCTGCGTGCGTGCGTGCGTGCGTGCGTGCGTGTGTGTGTGTGTGAGTGTGTGTGTGCGGTTTATCAGTTAAGCCCCAAACAGGGAAAGTTCATCCTCTGTGTAGATGCTATCTGGCCGTGTTGACAGCCGCGAGTCTCAGCTAAGCTGCTGTGCTGAGCGCGTGACAAGAGCATGCCGGCGCTGCTTTGTGCTGTTTTTTTTCTTTTTATAAAAATGCTTCTCTTCGCAATTAATCAGCGCGCCGACTGCGGAATTCCAAACGTGCATGGCCGGGTTGACCGACCGGTTCCGCCACCGTTGATGTAACTTGCACCGCTGTAACTGTTTTTACTTCGCAGTTACATCTCCATTTCACTAACAGTAACTCTCGGCGCATCCCCCTCCCAAAGAAAACCAAAAAAAAGAAACGTCATATTATAATATAACCGGACGATGCAATTTCTGGAGAAATTGCGTGAGAATGGTGAAATGCTGAATGAAATAATACAGAACCATGTGGACAGATAGTGAATCATATGGAATGAATCATTCAAGAAATGTCAAATGTCTAAATGTGGGAATTTTAACATGGAAAAATGTTACTGTGGAAAAAGTTTGAATTTTGGTGAAAATACGGGATTTGCGGAGTGTGGTAGTTTTTGAAATGTTCTGAACGAGCTCAACATTTTGACGATGGAATGGGAATGATGTGGAATTCTTGTTGAATGTCTCATTGGGAATAAACGGGGATTTGTTGGTGAAAATTGTGGGAATATGCGGGAATTTTCGGAATATTTTGAAATCGGAGTGGTTCGAAACGTAGTAATGTAATGTAGTAACGTCGTCTGTTGGTCCTAAAATCAATGAAATCTCTGATTTCGAGACCAGCCTTTCCGCAATATTTTTAGCCACACGCGATTTTTAACCTCCTGACATAATTGGCGCACGCAGAGCTCGCCACACACACCCAAAAATGCCAAAAATGTTTTTACTGAAACAAATTGACCCTCCCATTGGACTTTGTAGACAAACCTTCCCACCTTTTTTCGACCATGCACCCCCTTCAACAACCTGACAGAGTTTACGCACCTCCTCTACCCCCTCCCAAAAAAAACAAGAGCAAAGGTTTGGGAATCCCGATTCCCGACAGTGTTTTGTTTTTACTCAAATAAATGAAGCCTCTCATTGGACACTCTTTGCCAGTCTTTCCCTTTGACTGTAAATAGTTGAAGCCTCGCACCCTCTCGAGCATCCTGAAAGTCGACGCGACGCACCTTCTCTTCCCTGGCCATGAAGTCAACCAACATGAAAACAAATCCATCATGTCAAAGTAACAAATATCCCAGACTGCAGTTACACTTTGAATTTCTCGCACCCCCTTGGGGGTGCACCACCCCCCTATTATCTGTCTGCCACTGCCCCAAATTGGGATGCACGCATGAATGCACGCGCACAAGCGCACCTCTTCTTCTCACTCGGCCACGCCCGTCCCAGAGAGTCGGCGTGCAGTCGGGCGGGGGTAACCCTACCCTGCCGGGGCCTCAATTGGCTCTAATGCCGCAATTAGGCTAACGGAAGGCGCCGCCCCACGAGGAGCCCACTTCGGAGGCGGCTCATGGCGCCGGCGACGGCGGCGGGCGGGCGGACCCCCCGCCCGCTGACGACAGACGCCGGGAGGAACGCTCGCGGCCTTCCGCTCACATCAGATGCCAACGAGAAGTCAGTCAGTGGCGTTCAGGCTCGGGCACGACAAATGAATCCGCCGATATGAGCCCATTTTTGCCATTTACTTTTTTTCTTTTCCATATCACAACACTTTATTTCCATAACTTTTTCCATTTTAATTGATGTTTTGTGTTCTGTTATTTTCATTTTATTGCTTGATTACTTTTAACGATGACCTTGAGTGAGTGCCCTGAAAGGCGCCAGGAAATAAAATTTGTTATTATTATTATTGACATAAGAGACAGATATGGATGGTTGATTTTAGCAGATTTTTTTATATATATATATATATATATATATATATATATACACACACTTTTTTTTGACATATTACAACAAAAGACATTCAAACAAACAAGACCAAGGTTTTGTTAATTTTTTTCAAACGAATCGGCCGTTTATTTGGCTATCGAAATTCTCTTCTGCCAAATATCGGAATTGGCATCGACCTCAAAAAAATCTTGTCGGTCGGGCCCGATTTCAGGCATTCATTTCAAATGGGGCAAATGATTTGATGGTCATAATGTATCATGAGTTGATGTATGAATTGAGTAAATTGAGTCACGGAATGATTTGAACTCGTACGACCGACTTCGTGTACAGTACCAAAGTGATGAGTCAGCAGAACCCCACTTGCTGACCTCTCAGCATGCGTGTATGCGTGGTGTGTGGGATGCATCACATACACACTGCGGGTGTGAGTGTGTGTAATTAAAGTGTAGCAAGATGCACACACACTGTTTTTATGGCCTAAGAGGCTTAGTGCAGTACCTCCGTCCGCCACCTGGATATTTAATTTCTTTTCTGCTTAAAGTCTCTTTCGCTTAAGGAAGGAAAAAAAAAAAACCCCAAAACCAACACAACTCAGCAACTTTCGAGGCCCCCCCCACTTCACTCCCCACTTCATTGTCAAACCGCCTTATCCAATTTCAATTAGCTTGTCTTTGCCATCTGTGTCATGGCTCCTGGCTGCCATTTGAAGTCAATGAGGCCGGATGGTGATGGGGTGGGGGACGATTCCAGGAGGAACTCCAAGTCCAGGTGGCTCGCAAGGTCTAAAAAGAGAAAACTGAAAAACAGTCACTGATGTCGCCATTTAGTCCCTAGTTGAAATATGCGCTAGTTTGAATGTATGAAAGCCTAGTTGATTATTGCCACAGAGAGTGTGTGTGTGTGTGTGTGTGTGTGTCTGCATGTCCATGTTTTAGTGCATATATGTGTGTGTGCGTGTGTGTGTAGCTTCCTTGTGTCTTCTGGCACTGTAGCGTTTGTTTGAAATGAAAATTCCCGAATGTTTGAGGGATTACAGCGGATTGGCAGCCAGATATCTGTACACTCGTCCTGTGTGTGTGTGTGTGTGTGTGTGTGTGTGTGTGTGTGTGTGTGTGTGTGTGTGTGTGGACGAATAACACAAGTTGAAACAAAACAACAAAAAAAGGACACGTCTCGCTTCGCCACTGGGTCGTCGTTGCCGCCATTGACCTTCCTCGTTGTGTGACTTCCATTCCGGTTGCACGCACGCACGCACGCACGCACGCACACGCACTCACTCTACACACGCACTTCATTGTACCTTCATCCTCACCAATGGCGCAGAAAAACCGCCGTCACGCTTCATTGGCCGTGAGAGGACGTAATTCTGTGTCCAACTTCAGGTGAATGGCGCTATTTTGACTACCGGTGCGTGTGTGTGTTTTACGCCCCCCGCCCCCCGGCCCCTCCCCGCATTTTCTGCTGGCTGCTCATTCACCTTGTCCATTAGAGGTGGGGTCAGCGGAAGGTGATGTTATGCCAGAAACATACCTGTGGGCCCGACCTGCCCGAGAACATAAACAATGGCTTTCGTGCACACGCTCACGCGCGCACACATCAAATGTAAATAAAGTGACATTCAAGAATGATTTTAACATAAGACAATATTAATGAAAAGACATCCATCTATTTTAGTTGTATTGGCTACATTTTATTTGAGATATTTTCATGAAAAGGTTTGTTGTTGTATTTGTCTCCTTGGGGAATCATCCCGTCAGGCCGCCTCAAATGCGCGTCTCCGCCGCTTGCTTGGTTTCGCCTCCCGTATTTTGGATGTTGCTTATTGCCTAAACACGTGCGGTTACTTTTAGTCGCTCCTGGAAATCTCGTAACGAGTTACTTGAAGGCCTCGAGCTGGTCGGAACGGTGACTGACTTCTTGGCGTCCGCAGTGGTTTCCCTGCAGGCGTTGCGAAAGGCAAGCGCGGCCGTAAATGCTAACAAATGATTAAAAGGGGGCAGAAGCCACTCGCCTGAGGAACCAGGCGCGCACGCGCGCAGGGGAGCTATGGCAAGAATGTGTGTAAATCCTCCACAGGAGAAGCCGGTGGAATTGTTGCTTTTTTGGGCTATTCCATAATCGGAAGCCTTCTCACAGCAGCGACGCATACAAACGGAAGAGAATTGAAACGGCCACGTCTTCACCGTTGCCGATCAATTGATGTGAAAACGAAGATCCTTCAATATTAGTGCCGCACTGTTGAGCCGCGACGGGAGTTAGACGTCTCGATGACGTCATTATGACGCCCACCTGAATTCTAGGCAGCAATGCAGTATGATTGGCTGCTGCATCCAGGCGGGACTGATGCCGTTCTTCTCTTTTGTTCTCCACCTTTCGTGATCGTTCATCGGGTCCGATGTCGCACGTTAAGCGAAGCTGTCATCATCTCCAGGGAGCAGATTGCAGGAGAAGCTTTCGATGGGGAATTCATTTTATCTCCCAGCATGTCCAATACGACCGGCCATCCCCCCCCCCCCCCCCCCCCCCCCCCCCGACTCCCGCGTCCGGCCGCTACCCGCTGCCGCTGCGCGCTCATCTCCATTTTAAAAAGTCTGGCTAATTCTCTTTTCACGCCGCCCGTCCCTCCTCTTTGTCCGCGGCAGGATGAAAGGCGACACTCGACAATCGCGCGGCGGAACGTCGTCGCGCCGCTCGACGAGAAAGTTATCAGCTCACGGCTCGCTTGTCGCATTTCCATCACTAAAGCCGCCGCCCGCTGAGCACTTGCTCGCCATTACATTTTTCGACATCGTCACACATCAAAACCCGACTAGACGGAACGTTTACCTTCGTTTTGTAAAGGTTGGCACCTGGTTTCACACAAAAGCTTCAAATAGTGAGGAACATGACATTCAGATTGTAATATATTCCCTATTACCAGTTCATGACATTTTCATTTTTTCGTTGATTTGCTAGGGACCGTGTCATCGTCTCGACTTGCTGTTTTAATTACGATCGCAGCCCATTTAGGCGCAAAACTTGCCGGCACTAAATTGCACCCTTTTCTGGTTAGCGAAACAACAACAACAACAACAACAATAACAAACACAAAGAATTTGTTTTCTATAGCTGCAGCTAACTTTATTGAAAAAATTTAGATTTTAAGTGTTCCACAGAAAAAAACGTTTTCATTTCGACCGCGTCCCGTTTCGGCGGCAAACTCACTGGCCTTCTACGTTACATCACCATATCTCCGTAACTGCCCGTGAAAATCGTATTTCTCCAAATGAAGCAGAACCAAGGATTGAAGAATTGGAATAAGCGACGACAGCGGCGGGAACGCCAACCCGTCCCCGACGCGCACACACGAACACACACCTTTCTAATGCTAATGCGGCTAATGCGCCGAGCGTACGTGTCCCTGCCGAGAAAGGCGCCGGATAACAAAGAGGAAGATAAGTTGTGCGATGACTAAACGACGCCCGTGATCACTTTTGTGGAAAAGTCCAAGTGAAAGCCCCGGAAGAGCCGAGGGGGTTGGGGGGGGGCGGCATACGTAAAATCAAAGCAAAATACAAATCCGTCGTTCAAGACTTCACGTGGCGCCTTTTGTCCGGTGGGCGACATATTTTATATATTTTTTATGATCACATTTTGTGTTGCGTTGTTGCAACTTTGTGTAATAATGTGGGATTATTGGCAACTCATTCCAACACTGACATCAACAAATGTGTGTGTAATCGCCTCTTGTTCACGCGTGTGTTTATGTTCTTGTATTACCAAGACATTAGCGTCGAAGTTCTTGTACAGTGAACTTATCCGCGATCGCTGAAAATCCGCAACGTCGAGACCGCATACGGTACGTAGCAATTTCCTTTTGAAAACTTCTCACATGCTTTCAAGACATTTGAAATGATGAAAAACAGACTTTTCAAAGAATTCCTTCATTCTCACTCGCATAACATCACGAAAGGAAAAGAAGACGCTGTCGCTCACACACTTTTCCAAATAAAAGCCAGAGCGTCTCAAAGTTTGTTTGAAGTTCATTGTAAAAAGAAAATACTTTTTTTTTTTTTTTAATTATATAAACATTACAATGTTGGACTAAAACCATAGATTTAAAAAAAAAAAAAAAAAAAAAAGCCCACTAGCTTAAGGCTAACGTGTGTGAAAAGGTACAATTAGAAGGAGACCGTATATTGTTATTTTTAAAAAGATGAATTTGGAAATGACAGTCCAAAATTGGGAAGTTTCATGTTAATTGCATTCAATTAATGCCTGCTAAAACGAAGGAGAAGCGTGGTGGAGGCAAGATTTGGTTGTCTTTCGCTGCATTTTGTGAATCTGACTTTTCCCAGCGTTTTCCCGTCGATTGGGCTTCCACAACGATAGCGAGGCTGAGGGAATTTACGCGTCACCGCTGAGCGGGACCGCTCGTGTTCGTCAAAGTTCGGAAGGTCGGATGTTTCACGGGACCCGAGGTTCCGGAACCGAGTCGGGCTGGGCGATTCGGCCGCAAATGACATTTTCTTTTCCGCTCTTTGCTATTGGATGCCAACATTTCCGTGAGACCGTGTCGACTTTCTGAGCATGTAGTAATCGGGATCGTTGACGTGCTTCTACGCCGCAATTCCGAGCTCAAATGACACAAGTTGAGGATTTCAACACTGCTCAATTCATCCTAACAAAATGTATGGTAAGGGCCGAGGCTAAGCGATGTCTTGTTTCGAAACCGGCCCATTTGTCAAATGCGGAGTTGTACGGGTGAGTCGAGGCCACCTCGGCAAAATATTTACGGCTTGGATGCGCGTACCTCGGCTTCAAAAGTCGCCAACGTCGAGAAATCACTGCTTTTGTGGGGCTCCTTTTAAAACAAGATGGTTCACCTCAACGGGTTATACTGTCAACAAATTTACCCCCCCAAAATAAATCCACCAGACTCCTTTTTCTTCATACGCAAAATAATGTTAACTGTTATTGAGCGGAAATTAGTTTGTTATTGCTTTTTGAAAAAATGTGAAGAGAATTTTTCAACACTGACTGCTTTTATAAACAAGCTCCACTCTGACTGCAGCTGTGTTGTCAGTGTAAGCAGTGCACATCAGCGGAGATGCGCTTTGAGCTCCAGAAGCCGCGGAACAAACTCGATCAATTCATTGATTTTTGCCCGATTCGCACAACACTTCCAATTGGAAGCGTAAGGACAAAAATTCCAATGACAAAGTGGCGATGCGTCGATGTCGCTTTCTTTATCATCGTGACGAAAAGTCCCAATTGTTCAACCGCTGCACACATCGAATAAGACGGAAAAAGAGAAGTCAAGCGGGTGTCGTTTGATGAATAATGTTGGCAAAGTGTCGGAGGGGGAGGTTTTGGGGGTGCAAATGAGGCTCGGGGTCCACTTCCGCCATCAAAGGCCGACGACGGCGTGTTTTTACTCTAATTGAATTTGCTATCTTCCACTTTGGACTCTTTTCTCATTATTTCTCGTGCTTTCTTACTTTCTGGCTAAAAGAAGTTTAGTACGAGAAATAAAGGGGGGAAAAAAAAGCAGCTTTGCCAGTGGCAGGTGGAAAATCACAAAATAAGTTTTTATCGTGTGACCTGTAATATTTCGCATTCATAATTTTTCTTACGCTTAAATATCTGCACTGACTGCTATGACACGGTACAATTTCTGCACTGATTCAAGCATGTTATATACTTATTATTTGGAATCTTTCAACTGGGGGAAAAAGATCATTCTGAACAGTTGTTTTCTTTGTTGGACACGCCTGACTGGTTGCCAGGCAACATCAAGGCACTCGCACGAAGCAGAGCGAAGACCACAAACGTTGAACTGTTAACAATAAAAGTGACAGAATTGTGTTTGAGAAGCTGCGGCAATCGTCGTCGTTCCCACAGAGCGAAGAACGTTTGCCCGTTTGCGTGCGTTGCTGCTCCATGAGTGGAAAGTAGCAGTTGTTTATTACGACCATCACATCGTCTATGGCATATCACATTGTATGTTAGCATGAAGCTAACGTTATTACAAGGTTTGGTTGAACATTTTGATACAATATTTAATTCTCTTTTATTTTATGGATTTGGATTCATCTTGGTTAGGTTTTAGTTTTGAGAAGAAAGATAAAAAAAGAAGACGACAAAGACTTTATTGATCCCACAGCAGAGAAATTAACTAACAAGAAAACTGTTGACTTGTTTTATGAAATCTTGTGAATCTTACTAAAGTCAAATTTCCCTTGTCTGTTGGCAGACCATTTTATTAAATGAAATCCAATCTTCCTCATTTCATGACTTTTTTTCCTTGTATTTTTTTTTTTTTTCCTTTCTTCTTCCAGTTTTTGCCATGTAGAACTATATTGGCAGAAAAACAACAAGCATATTTTGTCCTGGTTAGAGAAATCTCTTCTGGGTAAATGCGATGTGACTTTTTGCATCGCAGGTGGCGCTGTGGCGTTCAGAAGACGCCGACTTGTCGTCAAAGTTGACGCTAATAAAGCCGGCGTCGACGTTCAGTGAGTCCTCGTCTGCGTGTCGGACTTAAGCTCCTCGCCGAGGACACTTTGAAGTTCAGAAAAAGCAACCTGGACGTGATTGGACGTCATCGGAGGCGGGCCGGCGAAGACTTAAAGACGGCGGGGGCACGGCGGCGACATGGCTTTGCCACTTTACATGTTCACAGCATCCTGCTGCCTTTCATGTGCTCGCGATCTGGAATTAATTGCTTTTTCAAAGCGCTCGCTCGATTTTTATTTTATTATTATTATTTTTTTTAAATATTCCCTTGCGTTTGTTTACCATTTCGTTCACGCTAATGCTCTTAAGCATTTAGCGGTGTCGCGCGACACGCGGGGTTCTACGATGCCGTGCAACACCGCAAATGTTCACGTCCAATCGAAAGGCTAGGTTATGTCACATGATCTTTCACAGCAAAAATGACCAGCTATATTTTTCGGTCAGTGGAGAAATATGGCTCACGACCCAACCGGATAAGGCATGGCATTTGCAGAGTTTGTTATAACCTCAAAGAGTCACCGATACGCCGTTTTGTGCGCAGGCCCAAAGGCATGTCTCAGTCTTGCCTTGGCACCATCTGGTGGCATCTTGGTGCCAACAAACTATGTTGAAGTGAGAGGAAAGCTTCATTTCGTCAAATTGGAAAAAAATGCTCTGTTGTTTCTGAAGGCGGTTTAAAATCCTTTTGGATGGGGGTCACTTCCTCGCGGGTCCTCACTGTTTGTAGCACGCCTCGGTGCCGATCCCCCAGGAATCGCCGGGGTCACGATATACTGATCAAGTTAAAAACAAAACAAACCAAAAAAAAAAGTCTGCCAAACCAGGAATATGCGGGGGTCCGCTGTACTTTTATTGCTGAGATAAAAACATATATAGATGCAAATTTGCCATTGCCGAATTGCAAATAATGATACAGAGGTTTACTGGACTTAAATGTTTGGTTGTCACTATTTTCCATGACGTCTGATGTAAAAGTTTGTTGTGAAACATATGCAAAATAACAATGAAATGAAGGAGCAATATATCGGTACAGTATGTACGTAATAACATGATGAGGTGATTAGAATTTGATATGATTTGAACATTTTCTTACAAGGTCGCAGTGGCCCCTAAGTTGAAAAAATATCGGGGTGTAAACTGTAAATAGACGTGCAAAGTAAATATTCACATTTGCTCTCATTTTCACGACACGATGAATGCAGAAACTGGACTGTTTTTATTTCACATTTTACTGGCCAAGTTTTGACATTTGAAACTTCATAATTGTAATGCGCAAATTTTCGGGACAAAATGCATTCCTCGGAGGGAAATCGTAACCACGGCGGAAGTAGCCCGCGATGAAATTGTAACTCGACTGTTCAAGAGTGACGGCAACCGGCGGAGACGAATTTCCTCATGTGTTCGAGCACACTTGGCCAATAACGCCGATTGCAATGTCGCGCACGTGCGTCTGGTTAGCGTTCATGACATCACGCGAACGCATCCACTTCCTGTTCGGCTCGTCTTCGAGCGCCGGCGAGTTCGCGAGGCCCGGGATGCTTTTTGGCCGTTTTTGTACACCAGGCAGCCTAATGCGAAGGCGCTGGGCTGGCGCCGCGCACGTCTGCGCGACGCCACTGTCGCTAATGTGTTTATACAAGGACCCTCACATTCCGAGCTAAGAGCCTCCGCTAAGGGCCTCTCGCGCACACACAGGCCCGTTCTCAAATATCCATTGTGGCATTATCCCATCACTCCGAAGAGGAGGGGGAGGCGGTTAAGGTCGGGAAGACATCCATCATCGGCGGCTCGGCCCGTCACGTTCGCGAGAACGGGTCCGATTTAGCTTCCTGACGGCTAACGTTTTGATTAGCCTCGCCGCCGAACTCATCTTCACTATCTTAGCGTTTGATTTCCGTTAGGCTAGCCGAACAAAACAACTATTCTCGTAGCATTTATGAATCGGGACTCTTGACGAGCAAAGAAGTTAAGATTTCAACACTGGTCAATAAATGATAACAGTGAATCTTTCTACACGAATGTTAGTACTTTTTTTTTTTTATTTTCATACCACCATCATGACCAAGATTAGCGTAGTGCATCCAAGTCTTCATCAAAAATGAGGCAGAGGTTTTATTCCTCGATAGATATTATTGTAAGCTACAGTAACAGCGAATTTCAATCATGATTCAATCCAAAATTGAAAGTGTACAACAAATGTTAGCAAACCATTCTAAAACATTGCTATTAAATGTATTGTACTTCAAAGGAAAATGCAACGAAACAGTACTAAGCAGATGGATAAAAAAAAAAGAGAGAGAGTTAAATCCACTGCAACAATATGCACAGTTTGAACATTTAATTCAGTGATTCTGTCACGTACCACTAGAGGGAGCCCCCGCAACGTACCGCGCTTTTGAGAACACATTTTGTAATCCTCGGGTACGAAAGAAGGAAATAGATAACATTTGCTTACGTTCGGAGTTGAGGGCTGAGCGATATGGCCCTCGAGTAAACTCTTGGTTAATTCCGATTTGAATCGTTCTATTTTTCCCCCTTTGCTTTTATTTGTTTTGCTTTTTGATTGTTTTCGTTACAGACAAAGTAAACTTGTCCCTTTTCTTCTTACAGGTGAGGCAAAGCGACCTCAGCAAAATATTTGCAACTTGAGCACACATACCTCTGGCCGAAAGTGTGCAATACCAAATCCCAGATTCAAACCTTGAACTGCAGAAGAGTGAGGCAGCCGCGCTAACCACCGGGCGCGCCGTGCTGCCCGGTGACACAGTCATCTGCGTGAGCAAATGAACTGAAAAACGTTTATTTTTTCTTCTTCATCTTTTTGTAAATGCTTTTCAATAAACGGCTGCTTGCCATTGAGCCGTTGTCGCGGCGACAGATAAAATGGCTGCCGTGGAGGTGAGCGTAAACAAAAAAAGAAAAAAACGGTGGGGATCCGTCAGCTATTGTGCGCGCTGACACGCTAATCCGCGCAGGTGTTGTCGCGCGGCGTCGGGGCCCTTTTTCGCTCCAAGAACGGTGGATCAGTGTTTGTTCTGAGCGGCTCGCCGTCAGCTGTCACTTTCACAGCGTCGAGATCCCCTTAGAACGTCTTTGTGTCGCCATTGTGGCGCTCGGAGAGCTCCTTTCGGGATGCCGGGTGCCAGTGGCGGGAAGGTGGGGGGGCGCAGGTAAGCCCCCCCCCTACCCTGTTGTGGAGCCTTGTTCCTTTTTCCGAGGTGTCAACTCGGAGACTTTATTGTCTTCTCGTGGCGCTGACGCGTTAAGAAAGCGTGTCAGACGCTCTTCGGAGGTTTGTTTGTATTTTGAGACGCGGCGGGAGCTTACAAAAACGGATCATGACGTGTTTACCTTTTTCCCCTCAAAGCGTGTCACACATCAGCCTTATTAAATTTGTAAGCAAAATAAAAAGTGTCGTCAAAGCTTTATCTCGCCTTTTGTGTCGGGCGATATCGTGCGCCACCGTGGGGAGAAAAAAAAAAAAAAAGATAAACAAGGCCGGATTTCTTTCCCCCTCCTTTTGGCTTTTGGCTTCCGTTTGGGCTTGGCGTCTTCTTGTCGATGCGTGCGTGACAGTTGTCAGAGATGCGTTATTGTCACCTGATGCATCACTTGTGTGAGGCTTGCCAGTCAGGTGAGACGTATTTACAGCCAACTGATTTCTTTCGCCATCACCTCGTGGATTATTCTTCCGGTCCTCTAATGCTCTTGTACACATTGTATTCTGCTCCCTTTCGACATGATGGATTGATGTATAGTTGATGATAGTTCATATTTCAGTGGTTATTTCATTCCCAACTGCTCACACACACCGCATAAACTCCAAATCTTGCCGCGAATATTTGTCTCTTTTCGAGTTAAAACTGAACTCATTCCACTTAAAATAAGACTCATCCCGTAAACACTCACTTGTTTTGGGGGGATTGATTGATTGATTTTTTCTTACTCCAGTGGCATTTTTGTTTCAACTTAAGAATACTCACAGGCATAAAGTCTTTATCCTCTGTGAAGAACAACTAATATTGCAGCAGCTTACTGAGTCACTTCGAGTCGTCGAGAAAGTCTTCTTTGTCTCGGCATGACTGTGCTACACTGCCCCCAGGTGGCCAAGTGGATCACGCCAGAAGGAGACAATGAATGAATCCTGATTCGCAAACGGTTTCATTTTTACATTCTCTGAAATTATTTCATGACGATATGTTTTTGTAATGTCAAATATTCTGTGTGCGCTATGGTCCTTATTGAAAAACTGCAAATTGTGTTGTTTTTTGGGGAGGCTGAATGGCATTTCCACTCGTTGCAATGGGGAATGATTATTTGAGATGCGAGTGTTTTACGTTCAAGAATTCGACTTGCATCTCAGGGCACCGCCGGATGTTACATCAAAGAATCGGGGAGTGAAATAAGCATGAATGGTTCGCCTCCAGCGGACCAAAACATTCTTGAGACCGAGTTTTCGAAATGTTTTCTGGCGTCCCATTCGGAGGAGGCAAAGTTGTCCTCGGAGAAAGAATTAGAATGCAAACTTTGTGTTATTCAAAGCGGGAATTCAAGGGCACCCAGACAAAGTTAGAGATCAGTGCTGTGTCAGCGCTGCGCTTAAACCAGCTGCAAAGATTAATCACAGGGGAACGCGAGCGCGCGCGCGCGTATATCTGGCGCTCGCAGCGGTTCAAAGTGTGCTCGCGCTTGGAAACCGATTAAAAAGTGTCTATGAAGTGATGCATTGCAATTGTCATCGCGACGGTGGGAGAGATCCTTTTTGCATAAAATCCCCCTTTTTTTTTTGTCTTTCTCTTGCAGCGCTATCGGCGACGAGATGGAGAAGTCACTAATCCTGCGCGTGGTCGCGTTGCATCGCTGGCAAATCAACAAAAAAAGCCCACAATTCTCATCCGCACGGAGACGACCGTGAAGGCGACGCGGCGGAAGTCGGGGAGGGGCTCGCCGGGTGGACTCTTCGCTGAGAGATAAAGATGGGTGAGTGCCGGTATCGGGTACTCGTCAGGGATGCCGATTCCAGCCACCGATACTTAGGGCAAAAAAAATCTGACCTCCCGGCCAGGAGTTGGCGCTGCACTGCGGCGGTTTGACACTTTGGTGAATCATCATGTACGTCAGGGGGGGGGAAAAAAAAAAAAAAAAAAAAAAAAAAAAAAAAGCTCTCCTTCACAATTATCTCTCATTGGGTTCATTGAAATTTATGAATCAAAAGTACTCGTGGTATTTGTATCGTGAGTACCCAAGAATGAATACTAGTACTGGTGTCGGTCTGAAAAAAAATGGTATGGAACATCCCCACTGATAGACATCCACTCAGTGGAAATGTGCAATATTGGACGACCATATCAAAGAATTCCTCGTTTTACCCCCCTTCCCCCATGCTTGAAACATACTTCGATTTCAAAGAATTCCTTCGCATCTGTTTTCATTCTCTCACTGTCGAGAAATATCGCAGAAGAACACTTGGAGGAAAGGAAAAGAAGACTTGTTCGCGAAGTGTGCCCGCTTCAAAGCTGTTGACTTGAACTCGCGCTGAAAAGTACACTGTAAAACTGACGCAAACATCGTATGTTTCAAGACCAAAATGTTTGAAGAAACTACACACAGTGAACCCCCGCATATTCGCGGTTCAGTTTTTTTCAGGGGTATCCTGCGTTTTGCACTGAAACACCCGCGTTCCCTGTTTTGGTGCTCAATAGTATTCCTTTGGTGCCGCCGTCCTGTGGCATTTTGGTGCCACGGAACTTTGTTGAAGTGAGTTGAGGCGCTTCATTTTCACAAAAGTAAGGGTGATTGGGTGCCATTTTGTTTTTCTTCATAGTTGGCTATGCAGGAGGAAGAAGAGGGAGGGCCCACTGCCCATTCCTTCAACAAGACGAAACATCACGAAATTCAGAGTTCATCAAGTTTGTTGAGACAATTTACTCAGAAATTCCCTCAAAGAGTTTGAAAGCGTTGCGTTACATGCGAATGAAATACCTTTTTAATTGCTTTGAATCATGTATGTAAATAGACAAAACAAGATTTTCAACCTTAAAAGTGTCCCACTTTTTTTTTGTCCCACTGCCCTCGTTTCATTTCTCTCACTTATCTGGAAAAACTCCAGATAAGTGATCAGGGCTCTCCATGCAACACAGATGTGAGGCAGTTGTCTGAAACGGCTCTCGAGCGGCTAAATCTGAGTTCGCAGCCGGCAAAGAAATCGGACGCTCGCACAATGTGACGACGATTTGTCGCCGCTCCGTGTTCACCGTGACCCGTAAAGACCAGATTAGCCGAGCTGAGATAGCCCGGTCGGATCAATGGAATTGATCTGCTCCGCTCCTCTCGCTCGGTGTACGACGCCTGAAGCCTGCACCCTTTGGTGTACTGGCGCCGATAAGAGGGAAGATCACCACCACCGCAAGTCAGCTCGACGCAGACACACTGGGACGTTTGGGACAGACGAATATTACCTCGTTGAAAAAGGAACAAAAATGTGCACCCCGTCCAAAATGACCGACAAAGTAGCAACCGTTGAAATTCTGAAATGAAGAGTCCCTTTCGCTCCTCGGAATCTTCTGGAAAATCTCCACGAATCAGATGGTGCATGCGCCGTTTTTCTGGAGAGAAGTAACAGAGAAATTCAACTGGATTTCCCCGACGCGTGGTTGTTTGCGTCAGGATGAGGTTAAAATAGATTTTCCCCAACTGTGTTTACGGGTGCTGTTAACAACCAACGTTATATTTCGTGAATTCCTGGTTTACTCCCATAAATTCCCTTTAAGTCCCACAGAAAGTTTGCAACTTTGAAAATTCCCAAACTTAAATCGCTGACCGGCTGCAGCCTGTCAGGGTTGGAAACATCACTAAAAATACGGGCACACCGCAGGGCTGCGTCTTCTGCCCCTTGCTCGACACCCTGTCATCCCGAAGGACGACGCTGCAGACAAGTTCGGTGTCATAGTGTGAGGGGAAAAAGCCTCAAATCCCAGAAAGGGGAATAAAAAGCCAAACTTGATTTGAGTTAACGTCATCGTCAACTTCGATTTCCCCTCGGCACCGAGTCGTGGCGTCGTGGATCACTTGCCTCGCCTCTCCTTTGTCACGCTTTCTCGTGCGGCCAGCTGGGACACGGCGGCCTACGTGTGGCGAAGCACGACGAGAAGCCGAGGCAAACTCGTGAACGTGTCGAGGAATGCGCGGGGAATTCATGGGACGACAGCGTGAGTGACACCGGCCATCAGAACGAGTGAACTCGTTTTGTTGTTGGATTGATCTCACCCAACACCCATAAAAATGCACAAAAGGAATGAAGACGCTGGTTTCTTTTTCTCATGAGGAGGGCGGACGGGAGATTGTTCAGATGACAGCCTCTCAGCACGCTCGAAACAATCTCTCCCGTCGCTCCTGTATTGATTTGTTTTATTTTGCTTTGCAAGACACAACACACAAAGGGGTTGGGTTTCAAGGTGAAGACATGGGACCAACACCTGCCGCAGGCGGCCTTCTCTCTGATGATTCCTGCTGAGTCATCTTCCTGAAGGCGAGACATCTTCCTTTTCTCAAAATCGGCCATAATACTAATGCAAGCTAAGCAAATAAATGATAACTTCTACAATGTATTTAACGCTACTCCTGAAACTGGATACAGGAGGAGGGCAAGTCCATCTCAATTTCCGTCCCACTGTCTCATATATGCATCACGTGTCCCCTTTAAGGCGTCATATTCCTGGACATGAAAATTCCAGGAGACGCCCTGCGCTCGACCCGGAGGTCGCGTGGTGGAGGGCGCGCGGGGTGTCGCTCGGGAGCAGTTGAGGAAAATAAACAGACGGGGAGCTTTGAGGATATTCTATCTGAAGTCGAGTCGCGTGGTGTCTAAATATGTAAGCCGTGTAAACAGGCCTGTGTTTACCCGTCTGCGCGTCTCCGATTCATCAGCCTGGGGGGGCGAGGGGGGGGGGGGGGTCTGGAAGTGTAAACACCACTAAAAGCTACTCGTTGCCACCATTTTGTTTTGCGTTGGTCGTGCAGTGACCCATTGCCCCCCCCCCCCAAAATATATTTTCGAGTTCCAAATTCCACCCATCCCTTTTCAACATCGCTTATCCTGCTTCGGGTGGCGGGGCGCTGGAGCCTACGCCGGCTGAGTTCGGGCGAAAGGCGGACTACACCCTGAACTGGTCGCCAGTCAGTCGTAGGCCACATGTGGACACGGACAACCGTTCGGGTGGGAACGGAACCCACGCGGCCTGCGCCAAAGTCAGGCGAGTGCGCCACGACACCTTCGGTGACCCTCGTTCCAAATTGTCTTGGAAATGAGTTAGAAATTGTCCCAAAAAGTCCACCGCTCGAAAAAGGCTATTGAGTGCAGTGATGGTGTATATTCTATTATGATGATGAAAGGAACAGCTTACAAAAAAAGTGACATATTATCAAGTTCCAAAATGTTGTTAGGAATATGAGCAGGAATAAATAAATAAAAAGTCCCGATAGTGCAGTGATGGTCGATAAACATATTGTAACTATTTACCAAAAATGGTCATATTTTTCTCGTTCCAAAATGTTAGAAATTAGTCGGAAAGGCTATAAGAAAGACGAGAGTATAGTACAATCATTGTATATAAGGATATATTATTATTGTCATCTTTCCCCCCCCCCCCCCAAAAAAAAAAAAAAAACCACACCAAAAACATATTTTCTCATTCCTAGATACTGTATGTTTAGTAGGGAAAGGCGACATGATGGCGTGTAAGGAAAGATTATTTCTGTACGATTTTACAAAAACGAAAGTACTTTTCTACTCTTTGCCGTGGAGGACGTTTTGTACAAAATCCAACTCAATCTGAAGCTGAACTGGAACTTGAAGAGCCTCAAGATGAAGAGCGTCTTCCGTGTACTTTATTCCTAAATTGAACTCATTTGCATAATTTGAGCGTGGAACGTGAAGCAGCGATCGCCGAAACAAAGTGCAGATTTAATCGTCCGACGTGGTTTTTCTTTAAAGGACACAAAACGTCTGACATGAAAAGCGCCAAATCAGCCGAGCGATCAGCCGGCGCCTGAATTAAGGCGGCGGCATTGTGCGCGGCGTGTCGCCATTGTGCCGCACCTGCGCTGATAGAATTCGCCGCCGCCATAAAAAAGGCGAACGTCACCGGGGGTCACGCCGCGTTTTTGTTCCCGATTGCCATTGTCGGCGCATCGGAATCGCGACAAAGCGGCCGGGATCAGGCCGGCTTTCCGGTTCAAGAGAGGAGCGGAGGCCTTCGGATTAGCGGCGGGCGCTAATCGGCGTTCGTCCCACCTGAAGCCGCCTCGCTCATCTTCACCTTCTTTAATTTAATAGATGCTCGTCGTAAGCTCGCCTTTATTGCGCCCGGGACGTCGCCGTTTTAATCACTTTGGAGGACTTTGTCGAGCAAGTTCCTCTCGAGCGCTTGAAAGGAAGATCTGCTCCCAGCAGGCGGACGCCTCAAAACGGACGAGACGACGACGTCGGGAGCTGGCTTGGCTTTTAGCCTGAAAGCTACTTTTCGACTTTGTAAACACCTCGCGACGTCTCAGTGACACGCAATCGTCCAAACGTTAAAAGTTCAATCTGATGTTTCCAAGGATTTTGTCGGATATTGCGCGGAAGCTTTGTACAAAAATGTTTTGGCGACAGTTTAGTCGAATGTCAAGTTGAAACTTCGTACGAAAACAGTCGAAACGTGATTTTGATCCGAATCAAACGCAAAAATAGAAACATCGAAAGCGGCGGTAATGTTCGAGGCTTTTGTCAAAGCGGGAGCAACTTGAACATTTGAGTTTGTCACGTGTAAAACATCCTAATATTGACTTCAGTAGGATGTCGTTCGAAAAACCTAGCGAGTTATAATTTCAAGGTGACCTTGTTACGTCTCCGTGACACGCAAGCATCCAGAAAATGCAAAAAGTTGAATCTGATTTCACAAGGCTGGAAAACTTCATATGAAAGGGAAAACGAGTAGAATAATTCCCAAAATGGATCCCATTTGTACAAAATCAATAAAAAAAAAAAGATACAGACAAATAATAGGCATACAATAAAATAATGACAAATAAAATACTAAAAATCCTCTTTCCTCTGTCTTGCTCGCGTAGCAAACCAAATAATTTGCAACAAAGTTTGCGGCGACTTTTGGGATTGTGCGAGCGTTGGCTCGAGCGCAGAAGAAAGCTCGTCACTGGACTTTTTCTGCCCGCTGACGTGTTTGTGTCGAGCTAATTCCTCACACCTCGTGATTGTCGTGGCGGTCTTAGCATCGGCGCGTGTGACGAGCGAGCGGGTTAACTCGTCCAAAGCCGTTCATTGTGCACGGCTAACTTTAAAAAAGTCAATCTATTCTGTTTTTAATTGCATGCCACGCGACATCCCGCCGGCGTTTCGGGGGGGCCTAATGAGCCTCTCCAGAACAAAAATGCTCGTCTTTGCGCGACTGGCAGGAGGAGGTGGACTTTTTTTTTTTTTTTTTCTTTAGCTTTTCCTGCTAAAATGTTAGCGCATCACTTTTTCCCACTTCGGGTCAACGGAGTGTCGTTGGCGCGGGGCGGGGGATTAACGGGGCTCTTCTTCCCCCCTCTTTTGATTGGGACTTTTAATTACACGCCGGTAATTAAGGGGCCACGTCAGGCCTTTGAAAGCCAAAGAATTCCAAGTTCATTTGGCTCGGCTAATTATCAAAGCCGCACCCCGGATCACACGGACGGCGTAATGAAGGCCACCGAGGGCTCCTCTCCGCACTGTTTTCCCAACCTTGACTGCGCCGAGGCGCATATTTTACGTTGGAAAAAGCTCATCAAACCAAAAATAAAAAAACTGCTGTTTCTATACTGGAAGCCTGATGATCTGAATTTGGTGAGAAAAAAATACTGTACACTTGGCAACTCTTCAACACGCAACTGAGCACCACTCATCTCCCGACGCACTGCAAGGGAAAAACTGTGACCCTCCGTCGGCTTCAAATCAAATCCAATTTTGATGAACATTTTGTCAAATCTTCAAATCACTCCAACGGCGACTTGTTTTGACCAGCAGTTCGTCGGATATTGACGTGTAAAGATCCAAATGCTCAAATTGAAATTCAATCTTCACGAGGATGCAGTCGGATATTGTCCGCAAACTTTGGCGGAAATGCAACCGATCTCCGTTTGTCACGTGCAAATATGCAAATGTGGAATTTGGTCTGATTTTGCACAAAAACCAAAGCTGAAAGTGGAATCCTGTTTTTGAATGACAATTCGACATCATCTTCACGAATGATTTCATTGCGGAATGCTGGACTCGGGAGCGGCGGAGTTGCCAGGCCCGATTAGGCCGTCTTAGGTGGAGGGGGGGTGGGGGTGGGGGGGGGGGCTGGGGCTTCATATAGCGGATGTGCTATTTGTGCTATTTCGCTGATAGGCTGCGAATCAGGATTTCCCGCTCCAGTGCGCTCGCCGAGCGAAAGCCATCCGAGCGAGGACGCGAGGCAAAGTGGGAACGCTGATTTACACACGCGCACGCACGCACGCGCACGCACACGTGCAAACATGCACACGCGTCATCACTTTTGCACAAGCTCATCAAATGTGTGTGTGCAGTGAAAAGAAACTTCCCCCCCCCCCCCCCCCCCCCCCCCCCCATCCCAAAGAAGCAGAGTTCGACCCGTCTTCAGATATGATTGCGATTGGATATTTGAGATACTGGTTGCCAGTCAACGTCAACTCGAAAAGAATTGTCGAATTGGGAATGCAACATTGTGGATCACGTCTTTGCTCAGAAATGACATCAGAATATAAAACCCAAACAAAATATGATTAAAAAGAATGAGAAGGGACAGAATTCACGGAAAAGAATACGAATTCATTTTTTCAAAAATAGAAAAGAGAATAAAACATAAAATAAAGAATAAAATTATACAAATATAAAAATAATTGCAATTTAATAATAATAACCCAAAATGAAAATAAAATAATAATAAATATCTAAAGATTAAAAAATAACAATAATAATAATTTCCCAAAATAGAAAAATGTTAAAAGAAAATGAAAAAAACTGCGAGCCAAAATAGTCAAAATGTTCCACGTGTTTCCCAAAGCACAGTCCCGGGTGTTTTCGGGATGGACTTGCACTTCCCCGAACCCAGCGGCACAAACCTCTGTGCGGCATGTTTTCACGTAGCGTGCGGCGCTCCGACCGGGACGCTCACGTGGCTCTTTTCCAGCACGGAGGCCCCCCCCCCCCCCGCCCCGGGCTTCCGAGCCCCCGACCGGCCCGCGAAACCCCGGAATCCAAATGCGCCGCCTCTCGCTTTCAAGGCCGGCCAACACGCTCCTTCTCTTGGTCTTCCTCCTGCATGGACGCTCGCCACCACGCTGCGTGCGTGCGTGTGTGTGTGTGTGTGTGCGCGCAGGCGTGTAATACCCTCATCCTCTCCAAGCTCCGCAGGCCTTTTCTCCAACAAAATTGGGCGCACGGGCCCGACTCGTAGCGGGTCAGCCAAGCAGACATTTTCCCAGGAAGATTCCCAAACAGGCACGTGCGCACACACGCGCGGTAAATATACATGGCGGGCGATCCAAGGCAGCGTCTCCAACTTGCGTCTCTTGACAGGAATATGGCCACTTGGAATAGTTCTGCATTGGAATTTGAGCTCTACACCACTGGCACACAATAATAATCATAGTCATAATAATAACAACAAGAGTAAGAATAATGTTGGTGTGCATGCATGTTTGTGTTTGCGTTTTGCGCGTGTCTGTATTTGTGTGCGTTTTTGTAGTGTGCGTGTTCTGTTTTTGTTGTGAGCGATAAGGTTTCCGATGCGAATCTTTTTGTTTGTGCTGTTGTTTCGCTCATGTCGCGCATTTGGAGGCAATTGTCTTCTCCTGGATTCTTCTTCTTCTTCTTATATCTGCAAACATCTCTCTCTCTCACACACACACACACACACACGTGTGCAAGCAGGAATCCGTGTGTGTGTGTGTGTGATGATAAGATTTGAGCTGTTTTTCTAATTAGAAGTTGCGGCAATTGTGATCATTATTTCCCCTCAATTAAATGATAGTCTCTCCTTTGGCAGCGTCGAGCTAATCAGCTTGTAATGAATGCGGCGACAAAAAACGCGGCCGCCAACCGCCGCTTCCTCTCTGACAACCAATCGCAGCGCACTCGTGCACACAAGCAGCTGTTTAGCGTCTATTTTCTTTCCTATTTGAATTATTTTTGTTATTGTGTGACCGCTAAGGCAGCAATTCAAATGATTTTTTTCCCCATCAAACATTTCTCCATGATCGCAGTCAACCCAAAAAGAATCCTCATCATCCAATCAGCTTTTATTGAATGCGGCGGAGTGACATCCATTTTCGTCGGTATTATTTTTCTTTCGTGATTGTTTTCCGGGGAAAAGATTGAGCTTTCTTCTTTGACGCACTTGCCGAGCATTCAATCTCGAGGTGCAACGATTCATCGACAACTCATCGATTATCAAATGAATCGATCATGATTTTATGACTTTCAGGGAGGCTACGTTGTTTTTTTTCCACTCCGAACATTCCATTTCAGAGGCAATATTGCGTTGCAGTTAACTTTCAACGATTGCAAACGTACTTGAAAAGCTGTGAGTATATTTAAAGACAGAGAAAAGTCATTCCAAGTGCATGAAAGTGTATTTAACTCGAGAGTGTGTCATGTTTGTTCTGTCGTGTCCAAACAGAAATCTTCCTTCGGGCTGCAGGCGGGATCCACTGTGCTTTTTTTAAGACCCCCGCGGACTTAAAAACTACCGTTAGCTTATTAGGCTGAGCCTGACGCATGCATATTCACGTGCGCGGGAATCTCCGGAGCGCGCCGCGAATCCTATTAAAACTCCACCTGTGCCGCCAAAGCCGCTCACGTCGAGACAAAAGACCAACACCGGCTGTTGTAACGGCCCAACAAAGGCCCCGACCTTCTCGGAACGAACACGACGACTGAAGACTTTTTTATCCGAGGACGGAGTCCGGACACGAACGAGGTCGGAGTTCGAAGGAGAACGAAACATTGAACGTAAGGCGTTAGAATCGAGACCAGCAACGAGCACGCTGGCTTTTGCAATTTGAAAACACTGAATTCGGAAAAAGACTTCTTGGGCGACTCCCGACACAGATGGAAGCACGAATCCTTCGATCGCCTGCTTGACCAATCTCGAGACCACGTTCCCAAAGCAAAGAACCCGTTTTAAGGACGACACCGCAGACGCTCGCTCGACCGTTCGCGAGAACGTGTTTTTAAAAGAAGGATGAAACGTTGAAAACACTTTTTGTGATTGTGCTACTAAAAGAAAGATGTGCTGTTGCGCCTTACGTTGATGAGATGGCCATAGAAGTCGTCCCGGTGGTCATAGTTCTCATTTTCTGCAATATTTCCACAAACAAACCGAAAATGCAGCCCTTGCGAGCCCAATGCCCCCGAACCTTTCAGCTGTGTATTTTTTTCCCACATCGTCACTTTTCTTCCTGTTTGTGCACTTTTGACGTCTCGACCATTTGCTAGCGCCTCGTATTTTGAAAACTCGTGATATCTGTTCTAACTGCCCAAAGGAAATAGGAATTGCTAACTTTTTTCTGTTGGTTGTTCAAGTACGCCATCCCAATGCGACGTTCCCGGGAAGATCCGTTGATTTTTCTTCTGCTTCTGCACAAAAGGTCAATCACTAACTCACTCGCTCTCAATTCCGCTTCTTTTCCCTGAATTTCTGCCGCAAAGCATTGTGGGAGAATGATAAATGCGGCGACGTGCGCTTTAATTAAAGTTGCCGGCGCGGCCCAAAAGTTGAAGGAGGGGGAAATTGCAGCGATGGCGTGAAAGTGGGCAAATGATCAAATACAAATTAATTAGTGTTTGGAGCAGAATTGCATTCAGGAAATTAAAAGATATCCGCGCGCACTCCACACTGCGGGGCCACCGTGTCATTTGCCCCCAAAAAAGCGTACAAAACACGGCGACTCGAATTTGACATCGGAATTTTGGAATGTCCTCTGGGACGCGGACTTCGTTCCGAAGCGGGCGAAACGTGCAAATGGGACCAGTGCGAGAAAGTTTGAGAAAGCTCCCAAAGTGGGGAAAAAACAAAAAACAAAACAGAACAATCTGAAAACACAATCACGGGACTTCCCTCGTCAAGGCTTTCCCGGTTTTCCGCTTTACGCTCACCGGTCCTTTCCGCCGGGAAATATTGAAATATTTCTCGTAATATTCCCGTTTCCATCGGCTGTGAAGTTTCGCACATTTTCCTGACAGTTGTTGTCTTCTGGAATGTTGAACTTTTTTTTTTTTTTTCTCTCTCTCTCCAATCCCCGGACCGTCATTGCACTTCGCAAGCGTCCGATCCGATTTTGAGTGGGCATATTCGCGTGCGCTGCAAAAACTTCCAAATTTACGGAGAATATTTGTCTTATTTCTAATCCCAACTCATCTGAATTGTCTCCACTTCAGAATTGTCTCAAGATCATTTGGACTTGAAATGAGTCGAAAGAAATGCTTGTGGAGTAAGTTTTAAAAAACTCCACTGGTGATTTTGTGAGCCTGAAATTTTGCTTGAAACAAGTGAACATTTTCCAAAGACACACTTTACTTTTGTAGTTTTTAATTTGAATTCTAATCAGATGAGTTTTGACAAGAAATAAGACAAATATTCTCGGTAAAATTGGAAGTTTTTGCCGTGTGCTTGTCTCGACCCTTTCACATATTATTCTCGCTCCCGTTTTCCGATCATCTCCAAGCTTTCTCAGTTTTTCCAAATAGTTTTTGTGTCTCCCGAAAAGTTGGACGTATTCGCTTGTGAGAAAATTCACCAGACGATGGCGACACTTAGCGAGCGTCCAATCAGATTTCGAGGAAGCATATTTGCGTGGTCCTCGCGAGCCTTTGGCAAACTATTCTCGCTCCCGTTTTCCGATCATCTCGGAAGTTCCCCCGCGTTTTGCCCCGAAAACCCCCCAAAAACTCCCCAGACCAGAAGTGTCCAATCGGGTGTGGTGATTTGTGGTGATTGCGTTGATGTGCTGTGACGTTACAGTCCTCACCGGGTGTCTTTCTTCGGCGACATCATCATCGTCGGCAAGTTTCCGGAGTTAATTAACGTCGCGGACGTCAGCCGGGGCGACATAATAGTACACCTCAGAAAAAGACTTGACATTGAGATGGACAGATAAGTCATTAATTGGTTTTCTTATTGCCACAATGCGAGCGTGAAGGTCACGGCGACTTTGGCGGGGGGGGGCTTCATTATGCGGGGGGGCATAAAAGGGGTGCGCACGGATGCAAAGTCGATGGCAGATAAAAGCGGCAAAGTAATTACACCTGAGACGAGGCCGTCGCGCGGACACGCCGTCGTCTCGTCCCCCGCTCGCCGTGTAATTCCGACGGCGAGATGGGCGGCGACGATACGGCGCCGAGAGGGAATACGGCGAGATAATTACGCGTGATACTTGCCGCCGCGTGCAAAGGTGGGCGGCCAGATAAAACGCTCGGCGGATAAACAAAAAGGGCGCAGTCACGCAGGAGGATTCGAGATGGAACGTGCGCTCGCGCTAAAAACGCTACAGCCGATCCGCAGCTTGAAGATACAAATTCATAAAGACGAAGATGATTATTTTCACAAAAATGTCATTGCGGATTGGAATCGTTTTTTGTTGTTTGTCATTCAAATGACAATGACAGTATTTAAGACGCACCAAAACAAAATGGATTCCGTGACCAAGCTCCTCGATGCATCGCAACATTGCTCCCGCAATTCGATATCGATTCACCACCGGAGGGTGCAAACAATCGACATGTGCACACTCAGCAATGGCCAGAAATGTTAGCTAAGTTTACACGCGCTTCCCTTTTTGTCATTATTCTGCACATTTTTATTTCCAGATGTTTTAATCCTCAACTATGTGAGGTGACGTACCACATGTGTTCACGTGGACATGAACATTAATATGAAGACATTTTCTTCAAAAGGTTGTCCAATTGTGTTTCCAATTCTTCGTGAATTTCAATCAATAGCGAATGGAATCGAATCGATGGTAAATCACAAAGAAAGTTTCCAGAAATTTGCCGTCATGTCATCGTTCTGTGGCAAATAGCCAAGCGTCCACGTTGAACGCGACACCAAGGACAAATTTGAGCGTTTTCTCCGCTCGTCCGTCAGCGGAGAAGGCCGCGCGGCGCCTCCATTTCCTCTTTTAGCGTCCCAGATAAGACGGCACGCTGGCGTTTTCCTCTTACGTGCGATGAGAAGCGCAGATAGGACTTCACGGCGAGCCGCGATAAGAGCCGGTCGGCGCTCCCGCGGCCCGAGAAGAACGAGCCGGCCCGACGACGGCGACGGACGTTTGCGGCGTCTTATCTGACACTCGAGTCGCCTTTCGAGTCGCATACGCGCTAATGGAGGCCAGCTTTCGGGGGCCGCGTCGATTCACGGGAAGGATGCTCGTCAGTTGATTGGATGGGCTGATTGGTGAGCATGTTGCGCAGTCTTCCTGGCGAGGAGCGAACTTTCTCACGAAAATGGACGTGCTGATTGCGACAGTTGCCGATGGGCTGATTAGATTTTTTTGGACATATTAACACATTAAGATAATTCCATTCAAATAAACACTCATGCAGGAAATCAAGAATAAAAGACAAAACAACCGCAATGCACAGACAAAAAGATGTTTCGACGCGACGTCTCTGTTTTTTTCATTGGAAAATAATGGAGGAGAAGAAATGGGGTTCAATGTCAAAGAGCATCGATGTTTTGCCAGTCACTTCGCTCGTGACGTTGCCTCGACGCTGCGTACATTTGGGCCCTAAATTCGTCAGTTCATACTTTTTTTTGCATGTTTTCTTTCGTACTTGAAAACGCTCAGGGACAAAGTCTTGAAAAAGTCAAATGTGTATTTCATGTCTTTGTTGCTGGAAGCATTAAGGCACCAAAAACAAGTTATTTTCTTCACGATGTAAGTTTTGAATTAATCAGACGATTAATCGACATCTTTCGACTTGCTTTGAATTGTAATCATATTTTTACAATTTGATTGTGGGCACCTTTACAGGTTTCAAAGAACAATATAAAATGACAGCAAAGTAACCCAAATGAATAAACCCGATAAAAGTCATCATGTGCAAACCCTTTTCATAATAGTCATCGGAATGATGAATATCTTCCAAGTCGATTTCTGTAAGAGAGGAAAATATCGGACGGAGACGTCGTCTTTGCGCTTTTCGGCCTCGGGTGCGTCGAGAAATGCAAATGCAGCATGTTAACGAATGACTTCATCGGCGCATCTCGAAATAAACGCACTTGTCAGCGCGGCTCGTTGGAATTATGATGCGGGATTTATGAAAACGCCGCCACCCGTCCTGGCTTTTCACGCCGCCGCATTCATCTCGGTGACGCGGGAATATGAGTCCGATCCCAATCGGGACGGCGGCGGAATTTATGGCGCGCTCCTCGTGCGCCTGCAATCGGGTAGCCTCTCGCAAATAAGTAATGGCGGCGGCGGGTCGTCATATCTCACGCAAAACACCTCATCCATCTTTCCTTCCTTTTACTGTTTCAAGCGCAACGCTGAGCGCAAAAAGACTCATTTCGATTGGAGGAAAGTGACACGGCTTCCCGACCTCGATTGAGCACATCTTTCACGTAAGCAAAATATCTCATGAAAAATGGATTTCCTTTGCCAGCTCGCTTGGTTTTCGCGACGAATCCGTTCCCGAAAGCCTGACGAAAACCGACTCGTACAAAACCCAAAGAAATACTTCCCTTCGGAAATGTGATGAATATCCAATTCATTTGTTCCAGAAAGCCCAAAATAGGAACCCAAGTCATTTATATTTATTTGAGTTTTCGGAATTGAAAACGTTCTCGACGGAAGCGGACGACAGCAACACCAAGAAAGAAAAGTTCAGTATCACGTTCTTATCGGAGAAAGTTTTGAGGTGCTAAAGTCCCCGCGGCCGAAAAACCGCCGCATTTCTGGGGTGTGTTTAATACAGTAAAATTCCACCGAGGTTCGGACGTGAGACTCGGGCCCAGCACACAAGATGATCGGGCCGTTTCGGCGCCTTCCCGGGCGAGATCGTCAAACGCCAGACAATCGGATGTCTTCGAGGACCATTCCAGAAAGTGTGCGAAGAGAGGATTTGTCCCCATTTGAGGGACCGAAACCCGTCGGGCCGACAATTTTCAACGCGCTCTATATCTACGAGCGTGTGCGAGTCACGACGGCGGGTTTTGTGACCTGGAACGGAAGGCGGCCAATCCAGAAGCGAGCTGACTGGAGGACGAGGAAACGTGGCGACGGCGTGGCTGGGAACATTTGTCAAGTTTCTTCTTTCAAAACTTTTGAAAGTTTGCACCAATGAAAGAAGAAACCATCCAGTTAAGGATCTCGCCCGTTTTTTTCCCCTTAATTAGAGTTTTTTTTTTTTTTTTTTCCTTTTTCAGTGAGTTTTGCGTCTTTTGTTTCTGGCAAAAGCGTGGCTCGATCCCCTCGGAGACGCCAAAGTCTTCCACGTCCTCACTTTTCTTTTCACCGCAATAATGCTGATCTTATCAGCGGGTAATTACGAGAGGTAATCGTCCTCCCGTGACGCTCGGCCACGTCCCGACGAAATCTGCTGCCGCTGCTCGACGAGAGCGCAAAAGTTTCATGTGTGACCTTCAACTTTTCCATTTCTCTCTCCACTTCCTTTATTTCACAATAAAAGAGCCCAGAAACCACCAGACTGCATGAAAGTAGTCTTCATATTCTCGGAATAAAAACAACCCGAGTTTCAAACCCTAATTTGAAAAATGACTTGAAACCCAAACACTGCCTCAAAACCCTAATTTGAAATTATAAATGGTCCAACCCCAATTCCAATGAAGTCGGGACGTCGTGTTCAACCGAAATCAAAACAGAATACAATGGTTTGCAAATCATCATTGAATACACTGCAAAGACAAGATATTTCATGTTCAAACTGATAAAACTTTGTTGTTTTGAGCAAATCATCATGAACTTAGAATTCGATGGCTGCAACATGTTCCAAAAAGCTGGGCCAGGTGGCAACAAAGTTGAGGAATGTGTTCGGAACATCCCACAGGTGAACGGGCTCATTGGGAACAGGTGGGCGCCACGATTGCTTCCGTCAATTGCGAGGTGAACAAGTGCCTGAGAAAACAGTCCAACAGTTTAAGGACAACGTTCCTCAACGTACAATTGCAAGGAACTGAGGGATTGCATCATCAGTCATCGTGACGAAGCGTAAAATCCCACAACGGAGACCCCGGACTGTTGAGCGGCTGAAGCTGTGCATCGAGCGAGAACGGGAAAGAATTCCACGTCCGAAGCTTCGCCAATGAGTGTGCTCGGTTCCCAAACGTTGATTGAATGTTGTGAAAAGAAAAGGTGACGTAACACCGTGGCAAACACCATCCTGTCGCGGCTCTTTTGGGACGTGTTGCAGCCGTCGAATTCCAAGTTCATGATGATTTGCTGAAAACAATCACGTTGATCCGTTTGAACATGAAATGTCTTGGCTTTGCAGTGTATTCAATTCAATATAGGCTGAACATGATTTGCAAACCATTGTATTCTGTTTTGATTTCGGTTGAACACGACGTCCCGACTTCATTGGAATTGGGCTTGTAAACGGAGTACACTTATACAGCCCCAATAACTTCAAACCGTAATTTGATACCCTAGCCCAGTCCTGAAGCCCGAATAGACTAACCCTCGTCTGACTCCTGAATTTGAACCTTAACCTGAGGCCGATTTAATCGGCAGATACAGTATTTGCCCCTTTCCATTTTTTTGCTTTTTTTTTTTTTTTAAAGCACATCACAACATTTTCATTAAAGGAGGCAAAAAAGGCAGATTTTTTTTTTCTGTCTTGTGAAGTTAAAGCAATACAAAAGGACAAAGTTTTGTCAAACTGTCAAATGTTCTGCGTGGAATTCATGTCTTCATTGTTGTAAGATACCAAAGAAGAATCGGCCTCCAAAAATGGATATCGGTCGGCCGTAATCTTTGACAGGCTTTATTCTGGTGAAAGTCTTTTTTTTTTTTTCTTTCTTTTTTTTTGTTTGTCCTGCTTGTGTGACTTTTACAAAGTAAAAAGGGCGATTTCGGCGAGTTTGCCTTTTTCCTGCCGAAGTCGCTTCTTCTTCTTTTCACGTCAACGCCATCAAAGTGTGAAGTTTCTGACTTCCTTCTGAGAGGCTTCTGCGCACGGGGCGCTCCCGAGACAGGAAGCGAGTCACGCCGCGGCGACGTCCTTCTCACGCTGGCGACTTCTCCTTCTGACTGCTTCGACTGACGCCGCCGAGGTGTCAGTCGAAAGCCTTCTATCGCGTTGAACCCTTTGGCCTTCCAAAACGACCTTTGTTTGGACTTTCTCTCGGGTGCGCCAACTGTGGCGGCAGATCGAAGGGGAAATGTTCAACGTCGCCGCAACGACCCCACGAGCCCGCGGAGCTCATTAAAAATGCAAAGGGGAGCCGCGGGGGTCGTAATTATCACACACACACCCCCCCCCCCCTTCCTTCAAAAATGAATCAAAATGCGTCTTTTTCGAGTTTCAATTCCAAGAAATAAACGCAATGGCGTTTTTGCGCTTGTTCTTCTTCCCGCCAGCGTCGGAGTTGAAGGTGAATGATTTAGAATTTCTCACTTTTGGAAGTACGAGAATAAATCAAGTCAGAAGGAAATGCCGCTGACCTACTTTGACGCAGGAACAGGAAGTCACCGTTATTCAAGTCTCAACTTTATTTCCCCCCTTTTTTCTTGTTGTTGTTTTTATGCTTGGAGCCGTTTATTTCATCAAACTACGCGTGTATTGTAATGATGCTAACATCATTTACATTACAGTTTTAAAAATTCAATAATTGGTTGATTAAGAAGACTTAAATTGTAAATCGTACACATGAAAATGACCAGAAATTCAAATGTAAAAATAAAAAAATACACTTTAACTATCTATAATTCTATTATCTATTTTATTATTAAGTCATATCATTTATATTGTAGTATTTACATTTCATATTTGCTCGATTAACAATGATTATGATTATTGTGATTCTAAACTTTTTTTTTTTTTTTTTACATACATTTAACAATATTTTTCCTCGTGACCTGGATGATAGAAATAAGGTAAAAAAAAAAAAACAAGTTGCAATTGATTTCTTAACTTCAACAGATAATTTTGTATCAATAACAATCTAGACAATTCCGAAATACAAATTGAAATTGTGTGTGCGTGCGTGTGTTTTTTGTTGTCTTCTTTCCACACATGAACCGAATCTTTCCGGCGCGTCAGGCAAGATGGGGAAAATTGGCGGCTGCTTTTGGTCATGCTCATCGCGGCGGCGTCTTCCCGGGATGATTCCGGGTGAAAAATCCTTGTCGCTGCAGCGGGAAGCTCTTTAGGTAGCGATTCACTCCCGTGAATAGAAGCCTAATTAATCCACTTAATCTGCTGCATGAGATTATGTGTGCATGCACACACGGATGGCCTGTCGTCCACAATGGAGGGGCACTGATAAAAAAAAAATAGGCCGTATATATACTGCCATTGAAAAGGGGGGTGGGGGGGGGGGGATCTCTTTCTCTCTCTCTCTCTCTCTATATATATATATATATTCCCATCCAAAGTTGCGTGATAAGGCCTTGAGCTCTCCGTCACTCTGACAGGCTGCAAAAACAGCAAGTTATCATCGTCGTCCTGCTCGCTGTAAATATGACAAGGTGCACTTCCTGTGATTTAGAAGGCCACTTCCTGTTTGCGACGGGACGCGCCGGCGCATCCTTGACGACGGCGGGGCCTCTTAAAGCGACGTGGCGGCCCGCCAGAGGAAAGTGCGATTCACGCGTTGATTCGGGAGGGGGGAGAAGATTCCTCGAAGTTGACGACGCCTCCTCGCTTTCGCTCTCGCTCTCGCTCTCACTCTCGCTCTCACGTGTCTTTCTAAGAGTCGGCATATGCTTGCGTGTGCGTGCGCGTCGCATATCTTATCACCGATGAAGCCGGGGGTCTGCGATAAGGTCCGACTGGATGACGGTGGCCCGGATGGTTGACGATCGCTGTGCGGCGTTTCGTTGCGTCGGGTGGGGGGTGGGTCTTAAGCGGGTGTGCGCGGTGTCGATATTCGGGCCGGCGTTATCAGCGAGCACCCGGCTCGTCTCCGAGGCGGCACTCGACACCTTTCGGACCGCGAGCGTCAGTGGGAAAACCAGCAGGAGCTTTTCAACTGATTCACTGGATTCGCTTTCCTCCTGGAACAACATGTAACATGTAACATGTAACATGTAACATAACCATCATCAGAATCATTTGAGCTGGATTTAACGCTTCACAATGCGCTTCAGGCCAAATTTCCGATGGAAGATTATGGGAAAAATGAAGAATATGTAAGGATGATGAAACCTTTACAGGAAGCAAGCAGATCTCACAATCATGGCACTTTTGCGCCCAAATTAGCAGCAAATTAAAGCGTTGTTTCTTTATTTTTTTTGCTCATTGCAGCTTTGATTCCCACTTCAACTTCATGACGCCGCACAACTAGCCAGCGAAATGAAGGCGTCTGTATCATAAATAAGCAGCGTAAAGCGTGAAATGAATGATGAAATTGTGCGTTGCCGAGTGTGTGAAATGCCACCTCGTTGTTGATGAACGCAGCGTGGACATAGTCATTAAAATACAAATCATTGAGAATAGAGTGCATTTAAGATAGCTGCTGATTTAAGGTGGTAGAACACATGAAAGGGATTTGAATGGAGTGTTTTTCCTGCTTTATCATTTTTGACTGAGATGATTTATTTCAAAAAATGTGTGTGTGAGAGAGAAGCATTGAGATGAGCGTAATTGTCATTCATTAGTGCCATCTAGTGCTCGGGAAAAAGTTCTTTTCCTGGAAACGTTTCAACAAATCATTGATTTGCAATTTCCTTTTGACTCTTTGAGCGTGCGATAGCGACACCTGCCCCGTCGGGTCTGACGCCATCTTAATTGGCCCACCGCATCATTAGCTCCTGCTTTTGTCTCCTCGCTAAAGACGACTTCTGGGAACGGGGAACGATTTTCACTCGTCGATGTACGGCCTGAGCTGAAATCACCGAAAAAGCTGTAGAATGAATTGGATTGTTTTCATGCGGAATGTGCGACGACGTGGAACGGTCCTCAAATGCGGAAGGACCAGCTAAATATGTACAATATTTTGGGAATTCAAGTATTTTATTGGAATGGCTAGTCCCAAGATCGAGCGGAATATTTGCAAGTCGGAATGATTTGAATCGATGGAGAAATGTGGAAGGGTTAAATGCGGCCTTTCCTGTTTTGCCCGGTGACAGCGCGAGCCAGGCCTCATTGATTGGCAGGAAATAAAAGGAGAAAACTAAGGAATCAGAATTCCATCTTGACATTTTGTTGCGCTACAGTGAACATTACCCCCATGCACAAATGTGCATTTAAAAAAAAAAAAAAAAAAAAAACTTAATGACCGCTCCCACCATGCATGACTGGAGCTGCCCCCTGGCCCCTGGCCCCTGGCCCCTGGCCCCTCCCCCTTCCCAGAAGAGCATCCACGGCGATGGTGATTATGTCACCACTTAGTCAACTAACCGACGCTGATGGGTTTGAAATGCACTCTGCGTCCCATTGGAGACGGCCACCCTAGCCGGACCCCCCCGACCCTCCGACCCCACCCCGGCACGAGGTCTGCCCCCGGTGTTGCCTTACGTCGGAGTGACGGCGAGGCCAAGTTCGCCAGCGCTCAGTTGGAAGCAAGGCGGCAAGGGCGCGGGGAGTTGAGAGGCTCTTGTAACATCTTCTAACCCCCCCGATGACCCCCGATGACCCCCTGACAGCGACTACCTCGACTTTGACTTCTTTTTCAATTTCTTTTTACCAGCTGGCCAGGTATTATTATTCAAGAATAACTCCCCCTTCAGAAGCTCTTGAATCCGAGCATGCCGTTTTCCCATCCAACCTCACTTTGTCCTCAAGTGTTCGCTTCAGGCCTTGTCCAGCGCAAGGTTCGCCGACCTTCTAGAAACTGAAAACGGCTTCTTGCCGACTGATTATCGCAACGGGCTACCACTTGGGAAATAACACATTTGCACGAATGATTCGGGGGTAAATCATTTTTTTTGTCCACGCGCTAGGATACTGACTTTTGAACTCGGGCCCGACCGATTTCGATGATTGAGGCCGATTTCGATGTTTGGTCGATTACAATTCTGATAACTGATTAATTTATTGAATTTATTTCTTTAAAATATTGAATAAATAATATAACTTTGTTAAGGTTTGTTAAGGCCTACAACAACAAAGAAATGAATATTTGACTATTTTACAATACTTCGTCCTTCAGTATTTAACTTTACAACAGAGAGAAATTGGCAAAAGTCAGCAGATTTTTTGGGGGGGGCAGATTTTTGGCTTTTTTTTTTAAATTCTATTTTCATTTTTGTCTTATCTTGTAATGTGTTGATGTGTAAAAAATCTGCCAATTTGAAAATGACTATTATCGGCCGATGAAGTGGGCGAGGCGGCAATGTGGTGCTGCTCTGTTGTTTTGTTCTCCGACACGACCTCGCCGTCTTTTTCATCCGTCTATCGACCTCTCCACCTATTTGGCCACCCGTCCATCCATGCATCTCTTGCTCATGATGTTGTATTGGAAGCGACAGGCGGCGTGCTTTGGGGAGGCCACCTCTGCCCCGCCTCACAGCTCGAGTTACACTAACACACCAACCACACCTCACCCCTAATACCTCCTCCCCCGTGACCCGCCACCTCCGACCTCTGACCTGTGCCGGTGTCGGTGTCTCTCCCGTGCAAAGCTGGACGAGGCGGCGTGGGTCGCGCGGCTTCTAGCGAGGTGGCGATACGCATCGGCCGGCTACCGTGGTCGTCCCGGGCCGGCTGATGGGATTCACGCCGGGGCAAATGACGCCGTCGGTGCGGCCGGCGATCGTCTCCGACGCCCGTCCGGACGGAACCGCCGTCGCGCTCTGGATGACCTCGGAAACACGCCGCGTTTCCCACCAAGCTCCACGTCAAGTGTTGCTTGATGTTTTAGTTCAGTTAAGAACTCGGTAAAACCAAATAAACAACCAGGTCAAGAACCTGTCAAAACGAGTCAAAAAACACATTGGCAACCATATCAAGGAGCCGTCAAGTTGTTGGAAAAATGGAATTGTGGGAATTTGGGGTCCATGTAAAAAAAACAGTAGCCTGGATGTCCTGAATGAGTTGAATATTTTGACGTTGTAATGTTTGACTTGCTGTAATTCTGTCGTTTGCCGGCTGAGTCAATGCCGACAGAAGCTGACCGGACGACTTATTCAAGAAGTCGCGGTGACTTTTTCATCGTCGTCGCTCGGAGTTGACGTTAAAACCGAGGAACGCCGCCCACTTTGCAGCCGGGGGCTCCCGTGGGCTTAGCGCCGGGGCCTCGGTCTACGTTTCGACTGCGAGAGCAATTAGGTCGTTAGCGCGAGCGCCGACGTGCGGATTAGGCTCGGCCCGGCGCTTTAGCAAACAGGCCGCGGTAACAATAACGTCGGCGACAATAACGGCCGTAACAATAACCGCCGGTAACAACGAGGCGGCAATGTGGTCCCGGTCACCCTGGCTGATGTCTTTCACAGCTGGCTTCACATGTAACCAGCTGCCAAACGGCCTATTGTACGCTTCCCGGGCCCCCCGTCCACCCCCGCCGCCATTGTTCGCCGCCGTCGCCGTAGGAAGTTCGGTCTTTTCCGTCAGGCGGCGACTCACCTTGAATGCCCCCCGCAGCCCGCGCGTGACCCCCGTGCACAATGTGAAGACGCGTGCCAAAAAACGGCTAAAAATAATTATAATTATAAGCATGTCAAAAACCAAGTTGAGACCCTGTCTAACAAAGTGAAAACAAATCAAGAAACAAGTTAACCAGTAAGAACCAAATCAAAAACGTTGAAGAACCAAGAAAAAGTAAGTCAAGCACCAGTTCAAAAACAAGTGAAAACAAAGTTAAGAATGAGTAAGAAAAAATCCCAAAATGCCCAAGAAAGTCAAAACCCAGTCAAAAAAAGACATCAAAAACAGTTGAAACCAAGACAAGAACCAGTTGAGAACTCGTAAAAATCACGGCAGAAAACACAAAAAAAAGTCGAAAGCTCGCCAAGAACGCAGTCGTCAACGAGTGCGGCGTTTTGCCTCACTCGTAACGAGTAACGATCTACGAGTGTGCTCAAACGGCTTTCTGTACATGCGCAATGTGAGTCATTTTGTTTTGGAACGGTCTCACTTTTCCAGAGGTCGCGCCGGATGGGCGCTACAATGCCGCAGGTGCGCCATTCAGCCCTCGGCTGGATTATCGGCCGTCGACGAACGGGCCGGCCGGGACAAAAGGCGAGGAAGCTCCGGGTTCCGACCCCCGGACCTCGAGGTCCTGCAGGAGGCCCGGACGCGGCGGGCAGGTGTTCCCTGTCACCGGGAAAACAAAGCGCCTCCAAACTTTGGCCGCTGCGGCTCCATTTGGGGAATTTCATCAACTTGATGGACTTTATGTGAGTGTCAGCACGGAAAGAACGAGTGACAGCGTCTGTGAGAATCGGCGAGCGGCGGGTCGTTCCCACAGCCTTTCCCGGTAACACAAGCGCGCCGTTTTCTTCGCGTTTTCTTTGCCACAAAGCTCCCGTGTGTGTGTGTGTGTGTGTTTTGGGGGCCAAGGAACAGATACAAGACTTGTTCTTCTCCCTTCACCCGAGAGACGCTTCATCCCATCCGCACACTCGAGACGACGGGCTGTCCAAACTTCAGTCCGGGAGCCGTTTGCTTCGACTTGAGAGCAAAAACTCGAGATAGTTGACAAGCAGCAGGAGTTTGGCAGAAAGAATACATCTGGAAAAAAAATCAACTGTCTATTTCAACCACCACACCACTTTGCTTTTAAAGTCCGCGAACTTCATGCTAACAAACAATGCAAAACGCCATTGACGAGCTCAAGAATAGCATCGTGCTTTAAGGCAGGGATGTCAAACGCATTTTTGTCACGGTTATGACTTCCCTCGGAGGGCCGCCACAACTGTGAACCCATAGAAATGAAAGATTTCCTCATATCCTGTAATTACGTACAGTATAAACAACACATTGATGAATAGCCACTTTTGAAATCAGAAGCCGATAAAAACATGTTTTTCCACGATGACGATTCTTTTCAAAGGGGGATTGGTCACAAAAAAATGCTGGCAAATATCTCAATGGGATGACACCAGAACACAATGAGCAATTTTCATTTGCTTTCGCGGGCCACATAAAATGATGTGGCGGGCCGGATCTGGCCCTCGGGCCACCGGTTTGACACCGGTGCTTTCAGCAACGGACATTTAAACAGAAATGGTGAAGCAACACAGGTAGCCAGATAACATAACAATACTTTCAGTCATAATATCATCATTCTTTTCCTCTGCGAACAATGACGAGAACGACCGGAACTTACGGAAGAATTGAGACGTCTCCATGTCTATCCATATGTGTGTGTTGTACTGCCCCCCGGTGGGCAAGGCGCGCACACCAGAAGGAGGGGGAAAAAAATGATTTCAAGGCGAAAAGCAAAACTTCATTTGAATGATGTCATTTACTTTCCCCAATCAAAGGACGAGTATTGAGCAAAATCATTTTGGCCATTTAAAAATGGACTAAAATCGGAAATGGGATTTTTGCTCTCTAAACATTGGCTGAAATAGGAAATTGGACTTTTGCTTTTTTTGCTTTTTGATCATTGACTACAATCAGAAATGTTATTTTTTCCGATTTAAAAAAAGGAATAAAATCGGAATATGAAAACAAAATGACGACAATCGGAAATCAGAGTTTTGGTCCTTAGAAATGGACTAAAATCAGAAATTGGATTTTTGCTATTTGAAGATTGACTGAAATCGTATTTTTGTTATTTTAAGGTCAAATCCCCCGGCAGCAAACCGCCCGAAACAAAGAGTAATGGTACGCTCGGATGGGTTTGGTGTGGAGGAATAAGCATCACTGACCTCCCCAATGGGCAAGAATTCCCGATGCAATCCCCAGAACGGCAACAGCTCCGCTTTTCCGCCACTGGTTGGCTTCGCGGGACGTAACATAAACTGCGAATGTTGTCTTTAATTACGCTTGCGATTGGAGGCCCGCGCTAACAAACAGGGTGACATCAAAAGGTGCGTTAGTGCAGCGCTCAGCTGATTTGCGCCAAAGCAAACACGGCGGCGGCCAGAGGCTTCATTCATTCGGGACCGCCGCCAACCCCCTCGTGACCGCAGAGGGGTTCAGCGCGAGGTTAGGCAAATAGCGCCGGCTCGGCCTGTGCGCCGTCCATTAACTGTGAAAACCCGTGCCCGTTGTTTTCATTCGCGGGCTAACCTCGACACCAAAATACACGCAATCGATGCAAAATTGCTCTGATAGCAAACACGCAAAGTTGTCTTTCTGGAAGGTTCCGTGATTAAGAGGAGATTTGGGTTGACAATGTGGGGAGGGAAATGTTGGGAACTTTTCTGCAGAATTTTCATGGAAAGTTAAGTTGGGGAATTTGGGAAATCATTTTTCGGGGTCCGGGGCTAGCTGGAGGACGGATATGCAAAACGCGCTAACGAAGAGCGGCAGCGAGAGGGGGCAATACTTCCGATACGATATCGCCTTTATGAGAGCGCCGCACATCGCTCCTTGCCAAATTCAACGTAACGTCAAGATGTTGATAACGCTGTCTTCAAATCAACATTTGCGAGCGACGAAACTTGGTGGAATAAATACGATTGACTCTCTAGCGAGGTAGCTCACTCGATAACCAGCTAACTACCACGGCTAACATCCGTTCATTTCCTCTCTGACGTTACTTCGCGGAGCGGAGAAGAAGCTACTCATTTTCGGAGAAATC
Organism: Phycodurus eques; assembly: GCF_024500275.1. Taxonomy (NCBI): domain Eukaryota; kingdom Metazoa; phylum Chordata; class Actinopteri; order Syngnathiformes; family Syngnathidae; genus Phycodurus; species Phycodurus eques. Next base: position 848,199 of record NC_084546.1, on the reverse strand, counting down.
AAAACTTTTACTGTTGTATAGAGGTGCAACGATTCATCGATTATTCAACAGCTAATCATTTGTCAAATGAAAAAACATTTTGATAATCAATGAATTGTTTAGAGACCTGGTTGAACTTCAAATTGTCCAACCAACAACAATTGTCCAACGAATGTCAGTCCTTCAACAGAATATATTCTCCGATTTATGCAGTGCTCCTCCATGTTTGCAGACTGATTGTCTTTTTCTTCTTCTTCAAAATAAGACATTTGCAAACATCTTCTTTTTCTTTGGAAAACTATAAAACAAAAAGGAAATGTTCTGACCGATGTCAGGGACCAAACCAGGAACTGATTCATAATCAATATGCGGTATTTGTTTTGCATTTTCTGCACTGTTAATTTGAAATAATGTCTTGTTTTTAATAAAGGAATGGAAAAAATATATATATCCTCTCCGATTATTGGAAACAAATGGACAGATGAATGGATTATTAAAATCATCGTTAGTTGCAGCCCTACTCTTGTAGTACATTTTGATTTTATTTTGAATCATTCAATTGTTGATGTTCTTTTTACGGCGCACGTTCGATGGTAAAAAAGGTTACTGAGCCGAATATTTCAAAATAATACATTTTTGAGCTGTAATTGTGATTACGTGATCCAAAATTTCAACCAAACTGCAGCTCGTAACCCGAGAAACTGCCAAGTAAATTTACTTGCATGAAATCTGCTTGTTTTGGTCACAATTATGTTCACATCTATTTTCCGCGACGATATTGAAGTTCTCCAATCAGAGCCACCCTTCAATTTTCTAAATTCCCGTTTTATTTTGTTTTTGTCTCCAACTTTGAAAATTCCCCGGATTTTGCAACCCTGGTCGGAATGCCGTACGCAAAGTGTTTTGGGCGACCGTAAACACGACTGGTCCAAAACACGACTTTTGTGGAAATGGAACTCCTCAACTCACTTCAACAAAGTTCCTCGGCACCAGGGTGACACAAGATGGGGCCAAACGACTTTTTTCGACGCGGATGTGATGAAGTTCGAGCGAGCCGAGAGCGTCGGCCGTCGCGGCGGACGGACTTCCGAAGCGAGCGGGAGAATCAACGCCAGAATAAACGCGGCTTTCGCCGAGCGCACAAAGCAAACAACGCCGTGGGAGCCAGCCGTCCAATAACAGCCCCGTCGCTTCCGATCAAGCCTGAAATAGGACTCGACTGTCTGAGCCCCGCCAAACCAAAACCCCCCGACCCCACGACCCCCGACCCTCGTCCGGTCCGCTTTCCCTTCTGTCCGCCCGCCACGCAGCGCACAAGAAGTGGGACTGCCCCATATTGAGGATTTAAAAAAGAATAATAATTAAAAAAAAATTTTTTTTTTTTTTTTTTAAAAAAGAGCCAAAACTTGAACTGGGCTCGTGACAACAAATAAATGCAGAGCCTTGATGATATTTATTATCGTATTCAAATGTTTTTTTCCAGACACAGCGTTGACAGAACGTGAATTCCGCTGACACTTTTCTGGTGTTAGGGTTCAAAGCCAAGAATTCAAGAAAGAAATGGATACATTATGAAATAAAAATACAATCAATGACATTCAATAATCACAGGCCAAACCAATGAATGATCAAAAAATTATAATTATATCGGGCATGTGAAAAATAATGGTGATGTGTAAACGATGAAATGTGATTTTTATTTTGTGTAAAATTATATACAATATAATCACAAATAAATACACCTACTGTACTTAGTAAACACTGAATTACATTTGATTTACTATTTCCTTATTGTTTTATAATCATTTTGAATACTAATCATAATGATATAAGTTAAACAAATATTTAAATACACTGATTTTATATGTGTTATTGATTAGAATATTAGAATAATCTAAATTCAAATCACAAAATATGAATGCGTTCCTAAAACATCAATTTACTAAACACTGATTTTAAAAAAAAAACATCATTTCATAAAAACTGTAATTTTAATTTTAATAAAAACATCAATAAATCGACTTTATTTACATAACAGACTAGTTTTTTAAATTGCAAATTAAAATAAATATAACAATATAAAAATGTATAAATATATATATTTTAAAAATTCACTGTATTTACTCAGTAATCACTTAATTACAGTTTTTATACAGTTAATTATAAAAAAGAAATCTGAATGTAAATCATCATAAAAAGTGAAATGTATTTAACTTACCACTGAATATTATTTTTAACGTTGTATTTCATAATAAAAAAAATGTCCATCGAATGTCGTATTTAACACATTCACTGCCATTGACGGCTTCAGAAGTCAAATATCCATGTTAACTGTGAAGGCTGGCAGTGGATGAGTTCATTTGTATGCCAACCCGTTTCGGTAGCAAACACTGGATAGACTTGAAGCCATAGCGCCCCCTACTGCCATTCGAGTCCACTATGCCTCCGAGAGTGGGAAAAATCGCAATTTGGGGAATGTTTTGCGAATGTTGCCTAACGACGCTAACGTGCTAATTGTTAGCAGCAGGCTGACAGACGCCCAACCCAACAGAAGAAGAAGAAGGAAAAAAAAAAAAAAAACTTTTTTCCCGTCCAATCAGAAGTTTGCGTGTTAAGACGTCGGGATTACGGCTGCGAGCAAAGAAACACTCGGAGAGCAATTTGGGGGATTTGTCACCAAGAAGACGACGAAGAAGAAAAGCAAGATTGTGCGCAAAGTCCACATGATTTCCTCCGCGTCAGAAAAACTTCACAACATTGCGGACAAGCCGCTTTAAAAAAAAAAAAAAAAAAAAGAAAATAAGCTTCATTTTTTTTCTGCCCGCTATGGACGAGCATTCCCATTGCCGCTTGCTTCTCGCAGAGGCGACATTGCTTACATAACCTTTGACCCCCCTTATGCATTAATTGGGGGCCAAGCAGGCCAGTCCATTTAGTTTGACCTCAAAACTTTTTTTCCATTTAGGTGGGCCCCAACATACATGAGTCAAGCTACAGAGTGAACAAAAATAAATCACAAAAGGTACACAAATCAAAATGGAATCTTTCAATTGGAATGGAAATGTTTTTATTATTTATTGTTCAAAGTAGTTTTTCATTTTGAACTTGTTTGAATCTCAATTTTAAATGTATAAAAAGAATCCATGTAAAAAAAAAAAAAAAAAAAAAAAAGGAATCCATGAAAAAAAAATGATTGTCATAAAAACAATACACCATATACTTTTAAAAATACTCATAAAATCGATTTTAAACTAATGGGATTAAAATAATGATGATTGAAATGAAAACTAATCTGACCAAAAGAATGTTTTGTTTTCCAAGAAATGAGGAAGGTGTCATAAATCCTCATCATCCTCACCATCGGTAGACATAGCAACAACAAAGTTCCACCCGCATCGTTAACGCTTCCACGCAGGCGCACACGCGCTTGAAAGCAGAGTGGTCCCGAGTGGGCGCCCGCCGGAGGGGCGCCCCCCTCTCCCCCGGGATCCAAAATGCATTGGAGAAATTAATGTTCACCCTGGGAGATGACCCCTGACCTCAAGACTTAAACTGCGTATGCGGGGGTGTGTGTGCGCTTCCGTGCGTGCGAGTCTCTCCGTGTGCGTGTGTGAAAAAGACTTGGTGAAGCAGCGTGTGGCTCATCGCCCACGATGATTCTCCTGCTCCTTGTTCCGAGTAACTTTTGTGCGTTTGTCAGCGCGAGGCGGCGGCTTGTGAACAAAAATACGTTTGAAAATTGCCATCGTACAAGAAAAAAAAGTCGGAATCTTACAAAAAAATCGATCTTTTTTTCTAAATGCAAATTTAAAAAATCGATGGAGTCATGTTTTTTTTCTCGTGACAATGTCGTGTGTTTTTCAAGGAAAAACGGAATATTTGCAGGATGAAAATGTATTTTCTCAAGAAAAAAGTAGTCATCTTAAATGTTATTGTTTTTCGAAAAATGTCAGCCATGGCAAGATTAAAAGGGAATTTCATGAGGAAAAAGTTGTTGGTTTTGTTTCGAGAGTAAAAAAATCCCATTTTTCCACTTTTCTTCCACAAAAGCGCCGTGCGTCTGTGCTTTGGGGCTCCTGCGTCGGCTGTCTTCAAGTTTCTTTTTCTTTTTTATTTGTGTAACTTTTTTTTCGGTGGAGGCGGGCGAAGTCATTACGGCTTAAAGGTCCGCCCGCCTTGGATCGTCTCTGGCGTTCTATCTCCCGTTCGTCTTCTCAACATCTGAGAAGCTTTTGCTCTTTTTCTTTCTCTCTTCTTGCCCTAAACTGCTTGACTCCTAAAATACACAAAACACACTTTTTCTCTGTGTGTGTGTGTGTGTGAGAAAAATGAGCACATTACTTCCTTCACGTGTAACAATAAATATTTCCATTTATATGCAAATGATGATCTCGTGACCAAGAATAATGGATAAAGAAAAAATGGGAAAAGGAAAAAAAGTGCAGGTCTTGTTTTGCGTCGTGCGGCGGGCGTGCGACATTCCGACAGACAGACGACAAGAGAGCGAGCCAGTAAATAATGACTTTTTTATTTTTTATTTCGACAGCTATTTTGAAAGAAAACTTCGAAGGAGTTTGAAGTTGCTTACTTGAAACTGCGCGCGCGTGTGTTGTGCTTGCATGAATTCTTCCAAAATTGATGTCATCAATCCAAGAAAAACAGTTAAAAAATATCCAGTTCGACATCAGTAAGTGAAGGGGGGGGGGGGGGGGGGGGGGAGATTTTTTTCCCCGAGATAAAAACCCAAAACGTCACCCAAAAAATCTTTCCACATCGTCGCATTTATTTCAAGAGTCATAAATGTTTTATAAATTGTAATATTGCAAGAATTCCTGTTTTTTCCGAGATAAAAAGGTATTTATGAAAAAAGTAGGAGTCTTGACAAAGAATATTGAAATGAAATATTTAGTTTGAGATGAGTCATAATTTTTTTTAACAAATGATACATTTCCAAGAATACATTTTTTTCGACAGAATCATCCAAAATTTAACAAGAATTAGTGTCTTTCAAGAGAATGCATGTATCATTTTGAATCATATCACAAGAATTCCAGTTTTTTTCTCGATTAGAAACCTGTGATTTATGAAAAAGATGATTTTCAAGAAGTCATATTTATTTCAAAATACGTTGCATGTTTTTTGGGGGAGGTGAATGTCGAAGGCGACCGTGGGAAATTTAAAAGTGTCCAATGTCGTCTTGAAAACTCAGGATGCCACCACAGGGCCGCCAAAGATGACAATATTCCATCTTATGTATCATATCATATTTGTGTCATAAAATGATATGCATGCATGTAACTTTTGTCCAAAGACATCCACCGTAAAGAAAACAACATTTGAACAAATTTGGCTTCAAACAATCCAACGGAAGTCACGCTCGTTAGCATAGCGTATGCAGGAAGTTAGCTAACCTGCTATCGGCGTTGGTCACATGTTGCTGATTGACCAAGAAAAATAACTTCTTGATAAGTTGTACTTTTTTTTTTATGATTAAAATGTTTTTAATATTGGAAGAATTACAAGAAGTTACATTTTAATAAACCTTGTTTTTAGAAAAAAACCAAAATGTATTTATTGATTTTTCCCAGACCGAAAGTGAGAAGACACCGGGACTAAAAATGTGTTTGTGTCGTTCGGCAGGTGTGCGAAAGTGACACGGCCGGACGAGACGAGACGAGACGAGACGAGACGAGACGAGAGCGCGAGCAGATCATCTTTGGCTGCATTTGATGATTTCCACGGCTGCCTTGAAAGCAAACCTGCCACTTGCAAGTACTTCCAACTTACTTGAAACTGTGCGTGTGTGCGCTGTGCTTAGCTGCCTTCCTCCCAAATTGCTGACATAATTACATCAATGTCAATTTTTTATGACTCGCAGTAGAAGAAGGAGGAGGGGAAAAAAACAGCGGCGGCATTTTCACTGAAGCAGATAATTAGAGTCGGAATAAAGCAGGGGCGGAATAATTAATACATCAAAACTAGATGAACTTTTTCTAATTATTTTTATTTAATCTCCATTCTAATTATTGTTCTAGTCGGCTGAGCCAGATTGCCTGGCCTCATTCACGCCTGTGAAATGCACCCGTGGCGCTCAATCCGCACGCAGCTAAACATCCGGTGCCACGATGCGAAGGGAAAGCGCGGGGTCGCCTCCCCCCCCCCCCCCCCCCCCCCACCCCCGCTATTTGATTGAACTGTAATTTTAATTCCTCCACTGCAAAACAAACAATTTGCATACACCTGCCACACTCCTCCTCTTCTTCTTCTGCATTATATTTATTCATTACACTCCCGTTTGGCAATCAGCATGTTTGAAATGAGTTTGTTCATTAGCATCGTTTATCGCGCGATGACTTCCTGCTGTTAAATAAGCACAAACAAACAAAAGAGTCGCTTACCGCATGTCGCGTGAAATTTAACAGGGAAGAAAGTGGGAATTTTACAAGAAGTCCTGTTACCCTCCCCGAGTCGAACAGTCCAAATTGAAATTGGAGCCTGGGAAGAAGTTTTTTTTTTTTTTTCAAGATATTCTTGACCAAAAATATTGCAAGTACGAGAAGTTGAGTTGTTTTGGTTGTTTTGTTTTTGATAAAAATTAGCTTTTTCTTTTTTTTAGGAAAAAATATTTGAAATGAGTTTGTTTGATAAATAGTCGCTGACTGCACGTCGAATAAAATTGATCAGGGTAAAAAAGTCCTGTTTTTTTCCGAATTAAATTTCAATCAGATTTTTATCAAACATTTAATATTTTGAGATTACGCGTATCTTTACCAAAAAAAAATCGGGATGACGAGAATTTGTGTTTCGTATTAGTTCTGGATTGTTGAGGAACTCAACATGTCACAATCGTACAATAATATTTCATGTGTTTTTAAAGAAAAATGACAATCTGAAAAGAAATCTTTTTTTTCGATTGAAGTAAAATCAAGGGGAAAATGTCTGAATATTACGAGACTAAAAGTGTATTTTTTTCCCATAAAGTTGTGCATTTTCTACAAAAGGATATAAGCTTATGTGAAGAAAGGCATTGATATTTTGGAAGAAAGTCCTTTTTAAAGAAACACAAAATTACAAGATGTAATTGAGAAGCAAATCATATCATTATCAAATTAAAGTTGACATTTTAACGCAATTGTTTTTTTTGAGATATTTCTTTCAAAAGTTGCAATTTTGTAATAAAAATGTCATTTGGAAAGAAAAGTCACAGTTTACCAAGAAAAAGCGCAAGTTTCATGAGGAAAAAGTCACATTTTCACTTTGTCAAATTACAATTGTATTTGGGAAAGAATTCCCCCCCCCCCCCCCACAAAAGTCTGCTTCATTCTGGAACAAAAGTACAAGTTTATTCTATTTTTATGGTTTGTTTGCTTGTTTTTGGTTCTCGTTTGGAATACATGAAGAATAATCTTCGGGTGTCATATCTGCCTTTGAAAGTGCTGACTTGATGATATAATAAGAATGCAAATAATGATAATAACTGGAGCTGCGTGGTGGCTGCTCGGGCCTTCATAATAAGTGTGCAGCAGTGGACGCTTCACAGACGCTTGATGCTCAGATTGCAGAAAAAAGAAAAGAAGGCGGGGCTGTGGGGAGCTTTTGGGGGGTTTTGAGTGTGCGTCAGATTAGGAAGTAATGCAAGTCAGCTAAATAAAATAAGAAAGCTTCATCACAAGCATGAAATTAAAGTCCTGGGCGCGGTGTGTCGACTAGATTAAAATGAAAATGTAAAAAAAAAAGGGTGTTGACTAAATGAAAATTGCCGCTTGATTAACGCACAAAACAAGATCAGATTTAATTAACATCAGATTTAATTGGCTCCCGCAATTCAAGATGCATTTTTTTCCCCCAGCTCGTCAGTAATTAAACGCCATCTCGCCGGCCCTGATTGATGCCACAAATATATTCCACTTATTATGATTATTGTTATTATTATTCCTTTATGGAGCTGGATAATTTGGGAATAATTTAATGAAAGCGACAATGTGCTTTTTGAGAGGAGATTCCGTCACTGGATTGAGTTGAGTGTGAAAGGACGAGGACGAGGAGGAGGGGGATATTAGCGAAGGCGCGCTTGGCGCTCATTTTTATTTTGGACGAGCTCATTTCCTGTGAGAACCTTCCGGATCTTCTGGGTTCTGCTGGCGTTTCGGCGCTTCACGGTCTTCTTGCGGCGATGAGAAGGCGAAGGCGATGGTGTGTGGTGTTATCGGTGTGGTGTATTCTTTCCGCAGACCAATTGTAGGCGACTATCTGCACATCTGCCGCTGTTGACTCCTGTGGGGCGGGCGCCCTGGTGACCGCTGTCTCTCTGCAGGGGCAGCAGTGACACCGTGCGGCCGGGCGGGGAGGTGCGGCAGCAAGGCACAAATATCAAAAATCTAATCATCCGTGAGGGAACGCTTGTTGGCATATGTGCAGGAATACTGCGTGTGAGAGAGCGAGTGTGCGTACGTTTATACGTGCGTGTCTTTGCGGGCCTGAGATCGGCGGCCGCGCGTACGTGTCTCCGGCGCCACGCTCGGTTTGCGCTCGACGGCCTCGCCCGGCCGGCCGGCCTCGATTCCGGCGGAGGTAAAACAAACGGACTGGAACGCCAGCGCGCTCCAGGTAGATTTTTCAGCGCACGAGAATCGAGAACGCTCGAGCGGGGAAGTCCCCGACGGACAGGTCGCAATCGTCACCTGCCGCACCTCTCGCAATTAGACGTGTTTAACCACAAACGCAAATGTCAGCTTTTAGCTTTGCATATAGCATGTACAATGGGTTCCAACGTCGCAGGGCTGACTTTGCTTCTTTCACAGTTCACCTTCTCTTAAAGTTAGCAAATGAGAGGAAGAAAAGCTCGTGTTAGCTTTTAGCTTAGCATTTAGCATGAGCTCTGGAGTCGAGTTTCAAAGTGTGGCGATTAATTCATCGATATGTCATTATGTTTTGGCTACTTTCCACCTCCCTTGATGTTTGCAAATTCTCTCATTTGAAGCGTGTGTTTTTTTTTAAACCCGGAAGGCTAATCTTAGCATTAGCTTTATCGTGGAAGTTCCTTTCAGTCTACTCCAAGTATGTTAAGCTTAACCTTAGCAACTTCCTTCCTCTGTGAATGTCTTTCATTTTTATACAGAAAGGCTAAAGTGAGCTTTAAGTTAGCTTTTAGCATTAGCTCTAGCTGCCAGGGCACGTTTTATCGCGTGGTGTTTGAATCTTTCAACATTTCCCTCTACTCTGAGTGCACTCATTTAAAAAAAAATCCGATCTTGAATTGTTTTTGTTCTTTTATTCAACCAGAAATGCTGATGGTAGCTTTTAGCTTTGCATTAGCTGTAGGCTCTACTTGAATGGCATGGTTTGTCGTTACGTTTTGATGTTTTAGTCGACTGGCAGGCTTGGTTTGTTGCTATTACAAAAATGCTAACATCAAGCCTTTTCTTAGCATTAAACTGTAGGTTGTGTCTTTTTACATTTGACTTGACTTTGAGTTGCTTTAGGTTGACAGTATCAAAATTAGCATTATGCTAGTAGAATTTCGTACGGCTCTGTGGGCAAAAAAAAAGAAAAGAAAAAGTGTCCTTTCTTTCCCCCCTTTGACGCGGCGCCGCGGGTTTTGCTCGCGCCGAATCACCCGCCGGCTCCGTCCCGGCCGCCCCCCGACCGCCGGTTCAATTAGCCATCGCGACCTTGACCGTGAAGGTCAGACGGCTTTGGAGGGAAAAAGCCCCACAAGACCACGGAGAGGAAGATGGATGTGTGTGCGTCGCAGTGCGCGCGCGTGCGTGCGTGTCTCTTATCTGTGCAGCTTGCCGGAGTTTTAAATTATTCATCCTCATCCTCCTCCTCCTCCTCCTCCGCCGCCTTTGCCGCCTTCCACATCTCCATCACACGGCTGCCCGCATCCGCCCGGGGAGCAGGCGGTCGCCACGGCAACCTTATCGCAGATCGCAGATTTGGGGCTCCAGAAATGAAATAAAAGAGGAAATTGGCTGTATTAGCATAAGAGGAGTCAGCCCGGAGTTGAATACACACATCGCCCCCCACCCCCCCCCCACCCTCACCACCACCCCCCCCCCGCCCCCCCCCCCCCCGCCCCTTCCTGTTCTCCTTATCTGATGCCAGCGATATATTTTTTTCCAATTCTGCTCTCCTTTGTTCCTTCATGAGGAAGACGAATACGTGGGGGGGAAAGCGAATGTGGCGGCCGTTACGTCTCGCCGGGAAAACGTGATTGACAGCTCACTTTATTTCACTTTGTTTATTCGGGGGGAGGTGTTTGTTAGATATTTTTTTTGGACTGCTGAACGGCTGTAAAGTCGCGAGTAAACGTCTTACACCCGACAAATAGGAGACACCTGAGAAATGGTTGTTATGATAATATTTTCCCAAATGAATTGAAGCGTGCCAAGTTTATGTCATTCGAATGTTGTCAATAAATATGGAGACTTTATTGATCAACATGAATCACGAGATTAGGAAAAAAAATACATGTATAAATTCGATACAATTAAATGATAAATCAAAGAATAAGTCATCATAGAAAAATACATCTAAAAACAGATTGTCATTTTATAGATTGCGATGCTGTAAAGCTTAATTTTACTTGAGCTCGTATTAAAGTAAAATAAATAAATGGATGACAGTAGTCAATAAAATAGATATCAAAACTTGGAAAACAATTACAAATGACTGAATAGATTGCTAAACTAATCAAATCATTGCATAAAAATCGAATTGGACAATCGTATTTTTGATTTATTTTTTGTCCTGTTCGGCTGTGAGGTCAAGCAGAATGGAAAATCTGCATCCCTTTCATGGCGGAACAGTTTGACTGTTTTTACTCCACAGTGGAGTTTTTAGGCTTCCGCTGTGGTATTATAATTGAGGTTTATTGAGAATCGGACTTGATCAGTCGAACAGAACAAAGTTTCTAGAAGGGGGAGAGAAACGACGACAAAAGACAAAGCACGAATGGGAAACGGGATGAGAGAAGTCAATCATGACATTATCGACAACAATGAAACATGAAATATGAGTGTTGCATGGGGCCGTAGCGCGACACCCTGTGAGGGGAGGACAGGACAAGATAGAACAGGACAGGAGAGAAGAAGCATCCAGGGCAAGGCTCGTGAACCCGACTGTACAACTGAAGTGTGGTGGCATTAATTATGGGAATTCTAAAAGTCTACAGGATGAGAGTTTAAGTGAGGGGATACACGAGCGATTTGCATATTCCTGAGTTATTTGTCGCCGTAAGTGCGTGACCCCGCACCCGGCGAAAGATTCGATTTGTGGATGTGTCCAGATGTGACCGGTGAGAAAAATCTATACAGTGAATGGTGTGAGCGATGAAGAGGCGTGGCTCCCGCAGGTCGGCCCATCAGGCCGGACAACCGCCCGCCAAGAGGGCCAACCCTCCCGGACCCGCCAGCAGCCAAAATACCCAATGAAATGAACACATTTGCAGAGAATTTGGAAAGACATTGTTCTCTGATATTTTAGTCATCATAAGTACTATAATTTCACATTATGTTATACATATTATGAATGTATTTGTATTCATTATCATGTACTGTATATTGTTTTGTAATGTTATCATATTATGGTATTATCTTGTTAGTCGTAATCATCTTTTCTTGCATATTTTCCCCGATGGACTACGTGTTTGGCAAGTGGGGCGCGCCACTTCCACGGGCGCCAATAACGGTGGCCAGAACGCCTTCTGCCCTAATTGAAGTTAAACAGCTGACAAATATGCCCCGCCTCCCGCCCCCACCCACCATGTACCCCACCCCCACGCGCAGATGCTTATAAATGTCAACATACGCTCCCACTTACACTGACACTCCCCCCCGGGGACAACAGCAAGTGTTTCGTATGCTAATCACTTAGCTTCTTCTGGCGGGCAGCTTTTTGTGCACGCAAAAAAAAAAAAAACATGGCTTGGTTGGGGGGCAAAAAGGGATGATGATATGACCACCGTGTCTCAGCTGTGGTTCAGTCACCAAAACTGACATGGGCAAGTCTAAATCTGAACAGTGGAAGTCAAAAAAGGACCCATAGAAGGCCAAAATATGATATGCAAAGTACAAAACTGGCCTTTGGAAGAGCAAATCCAACCCATGGAAGTCAGAACCGACTCATGGAAATCCAAAAGTGACCCAGGGAAGTAAAAACCGACCGATCGATCTACGAAACCGACCGTTATGTGAAGTTCCAATCGTACCAATGGAAATACAGAACTGCCTCAAGTCCAAAACCAAGCTTTGAAAGTCCAAAAGTGACCCATGGAATTCATCTCGAATGTCCTGAGTTTAGAAATTAGCATTTGTGTTAACATTACAAGATACGTGTTTTGTCATTGACTGTCCCTTTAAAAAAAAAAACAGAGCATCTGCTGCTCTTTCCGCGTCCCACCACTTGGCGGCGCTGCCTCGAAACCGATGTGAAGCGGCGCTCGCACTTAATCGGCGGTCCTCGCCACGTGCGGCCTACGCGTGATTTGTCGTCGCCATAGAAACGCTGCGCGCCTGCGGCGACGGCCCGCCCGCGCGCCAGCGTCTCGTGCGTGCGTGCGCGCCAAGACGGCGTGTCGGCTAACGGGAAGCGACTCGGCGAGACGGGCCCACGATGGATTTCGCCGGCCCCTCCGTCCCACGCCGGTCCGGACTCCCTGGCCCGGAGCAGATAACCGGCACCGCGGCCTCGATCCCATCCCGGGCGTGTCCCCGGAACGGTTCCGCTCGGGAGCGTGGGCGCGGCGGACGCGTTACGGCGGGGGCTCGTGGGTAGCGGCGTAAAGGGATGCGCGCCCGTCTTGTCCGGTCAGACGGCGGCGGTCACGCTTCGTTTCCGGAAGCGCTTCGCCGTCCCACGCCGCGTTTGGACCGGCCGCTTGGACGGCCTCCCGGCGCGGTGGGCCGCAGATAGAACCTTTGGAACAAAAGCGATTGAAACAAGTGTCAAGAAGAAGAGGAGGAAAAGATTTCCTATTTTCGGCATTCGTAGCAAAGGCAATCCTTATTGACGGAGCAAATGGTGGCGGCCCATTGAAACTTCTTTTTATAATTCCTAGAAATGGTGCGAGTTGCAAAATGTACAAGTTGCCCTTCAAACTCAAGTCCATAAGTGATCCCAACGACTCATTAAAGTCATGACACGCTTGTCTTTATGCAATCACAACAACGGTCGAGACATGCAAAATGGCTGCCTCATGACAGATCCCTCCGGCGGCGTTAACGCCAAAGACGGACATTTGAAGAAGAAGCACAAAAGAAACTCTTTGGACACAAAGATGCGTTTGCGTTAGTTTTCATGCAAGAAAAGTCATATTCAGCAAGAGGAGACATTTGGACAATTTTCAATGTGTATTTTTTTTTTTTTTTTTTACATATTACAGCATAAGACAAAGATAATGACGTTGAAATATACGTTCCAAAAAAACCCCGACAAAATCAGTCGACTTTTGCTGAGTAAAAAAACAAAACAAACAAAGGACAAAGTACTGTAAAAGTGTCAAATGTTCTGCCCGTCAATCATATCTTTATTGGCGTACGCATCAAGCGGCCCAAAATGAACTTATTTGATTCACTATATATTTTTGAAATGAGTCAGCCAATGAATCAGTTATCGAAAATTTTATTCTGACAAATATTGGCCTCAAAGAATCCAGATCGCTTGAGCCCGAGTTATAACGACTGCGACGTCGACGCTCGTCTTGTTAGCCCGTTTTGCATCGCGTGTGTTCGCATCGGGTTAGGGTTAGCCGAACTAACTCTAACTAACCCTAAGCCGGCGAGCACGCGGACTTTCGTGTCCGGCAAAGTTCGTGCTGAAGTTGAGAATGCTGCTCGCGAAGCACTTTGACGAGAGCGGTTGACAAAAGAAAAGCGGAGGAGGTGAAGTTAAGTTTGATGCCGAAGATGAGGAGGATGAAGAGGCGCAACGACAATGGCAAGATGGCCTCGGCGTGAGAGCGGATAACAATTGGAGTGTGACGATAACGCCGGCGGGAAATGTGGGCGTCGTCTGGCGCCGCTTGAAAGTCTCGGTGTCGGACGTCACGCAGCAGCGAGTGGGAACGCCGCGTTGCCGTCGTCGCGTCGGCGTCCTGCGGCTCATCTGATTGGCCGGCGTGGGAAGCGCACGACAATTCCCGGCCGGACAATCGAAGGCGAACTTCGATACGGGGACGCCGCGACAAGGCGCTCGTTCCCGATCCGCGGGGGCGGGATTTGTCCCACTTTTGGCCGCAAAGGAACGCCGAGCGAACGGACGGCGGAGATTGCGGCCGCGGCGCCGCTTCCCAAACGGGCTTTTCTCCGAGCGTGCAATCCCTCCCGTTGGCCGCCAGCGAGCGCGTCCCCGACGCCTCCCGTTCCCGACTCGACGTGTTCTTCGTTTCCGATCACTTGTCGACTTCAAATGCTCAAATTCGGGAATTCAAGAAGAAGCCCAGTGGACACGTGACTTTGAGTAAATGGTGGAAAAAGACGGGATGGCGCCAAATTAAATGCGGAACGGTATGGCGTTTGGGCGGCGCGGGAGCCGACCAGTTAGCGCATCCGCCTCCCGGTTCTGAGGACCGGGGTTCAAATCCCGGCCCCGCCCGGGTTCTCCCCGGGCACTCCGGTTTCCTCCCGCATCCCAAAAAGGCTCGCAGGCTCGCTTCATTGAAGGCTGTGAACGTGAGCGCGAATGCTCGATTGTTTCTATGTGGCCTGCGGTTGGCTGGCGACCGGTTCGGGGCGTACCCCGCCTCTCGCCCGAAGATAGCCGGGATGGGCGCCGGCACGCCCGCGACCCGCGTGAGGAGAAGCGCAACGGAAGATGAATGAATGTGACCCGACCGTTCATTTCCCGCAATCAACGCGCGTTCTGGATAAAAGTTTCAACAGACCGCAAAGCGAATTCCACGACGTAACGCGTCCTGGCAAAAGTCAGACCTTCGAAATAAAAGCGCGCAGAAGAATAAAACTGGTTCAGCTCACATTCGTTCGGATTGAACGGCGGCACTCGGTCAACAAACACAAAACAGCTTGTTTGCGGTTGCTAAATAAGCTCGCATTGCTCCCAAGAAAGTGGAATGAAACTGTTATTCGACTTGACAGCTTTTATTTTGAAGGCCTGGTTTTTGACGGGATGTGACGCCAATGTCGGCCCGACTTTTCCAGTGTTGCCGAGCAGAGCGGGAGTTTTCTTGACTGCTTTGAGTTGAATTGTGGAATGCGTTTGCCTCCCGTCCTCGCTGTCAAGTGATGTGCAATGTTGACGTATCCACTTCATGAGCGGTTTATATTTATGCCACACTAGTTATAGATTGTGTCGATAAAATGCATTTTGTGTTCCTATTTTTTAGCCGTGCTTTGGATTTCGGAGGATTCGCTTTTCGTCCGACTTTCTGGACCGGATTTCCCCACTTTATTTTTCAGTTGGTTTGAATGGGTTGAGGAATGCGGAAAAGCTGCCGGCGTTCGCCCGAAACGTCAGGAATTTACGCGCCGCAGCGGTCGAATGGAATTCCCGCGGTGATTTTTGTCCCCGGTGCAGCGCCGCCGGAGCCCGTGTTTGGGCGAGCTTGCACCTGAGCGCGGCGGCGGCGTCTCGCGCAGACAAAACAAAACCGCCGATGTCGAAAGTCGTCCTTTTCACGACCTCGTTGCCGCTTTTTATCCCGACGATCTCCGGACTCCCTGAGGAGAACAAACACCTGAGCGTGCGTGTGCGTGTGCGCGTGTGTGTGTGGGCCTGGACTCAACAGGAAGCCCCTCCCCCTCGCAGGTCGCGCCTCATCCACAGCAACACAGTCCAGGAGTGAAAACGGGATGACTGCGGCGTGCTTGAAAGGGAGGCAAAAGGGCAAGGGGGCGTGTCCCCATCAGCTTCATCATCATCATCTTCCTCGCCTGGAGTGGAATGACGTGCACCTTCTGTCTAATTTGGACATTATTCAAGGCTGTCGCGGCGCAATTATTTGCCGCTTATCTCGGCCGCGCACAAGATGGCGCGTTTGTCACGCTGCTGCACGCGCACGCTTTTATAAATTCCATTGATGAGTGCGTGTGATAGGAGCCCCCTTCAGCGCGACACCCCCTCCCTCATTACAACATTGATTACCTTGCTCGTCTTATCACGTCGAGACGCCACATGCGCGCACGCACACACACACACACACGGGTGCCGTATTGTTTGCAACGACCCACCAAGAAGACTGGTTTACACACACACACACAGGTACACATTTCACATGAATACACACGCACACACACACACACACACTCTCTCTCCACACAAACATACACGCACTGGCACACAAACACACACACACTCACGTGCAACACATGACACACAACACACACAATGCATCACACACACTAACGTGGATATGCACTCATGGACACCAAATACATCAACAAAAAGTACACGCACACAAATATACACACTGGTACAACACACACACACACACACACGATCGCCAGCTGTTTGTTTTTTTGTTTTTTTTTAGCTTGGGAGCGAGCGCACACTTTTGTCCAGCCAGGAAGAGGAAGCGCGATAAGCCGCCGCGTCGGCCGTTATCTGCGCGCTCATTTCCAGCGGAGGTCGCGCGTCCGTCATCATCAGTGTCGCTATTAGCCGCTAACGACGTCAGCGGCGGCACGATCGCGCCGAACGACGTCTTCCTCGTGCCGGCCGACGGCACGACACGAAACACGACCAAAAAACTGCGAAATGCAAACATTTCTTCATCTTCCAGACAAAACCAACAAAAACTGACTTTTGGAGATACGAACCCTTTTCGCGATCAAATGTCAAATGCCAAATGTTCCATAATGGTCGGCCCGAGTTCATACACACACAAATCGCAGTCGCAACTTTCCATCTGTTTGCTCTTCCGTCTTCGTTTCCCAACGTTTGCGGCCATTTGAATCCCGCCGCGATGCGAGGACATATGTTACCGTGACAACACAGGCGCTCGGTTTCATCTACCTTTCCTACCTAACGGGACCCGGTTCAGTCGGTTCTGATATTTGGCAAAAACCTTTTCCCGAGCGGCCCTCCCGTTGGGGTCACAAAGGTCGCTCGCGTCAGTCGCGGCGACGCGTTTCCGGACGCCTCGACGGCGCCCCCTGTCGCGCGCGGCCGTGTAGGATGCGGCTCGGATCCCGACAGGGCCGCCCCTCCGCCTTTCGATATTCGGGCCGGCGTGAAACTCCACCCGGTGACCCGTTCAAGAATTGACCCGCGGACGGCGGCCGTGTTTGAGGATTCGCAACATGTTTTCCCACTCTGTGATGAGGCAGCCATTTTGCATTCACACAATATCAGACAGCAAAATAAATGCTGTTATTTCTCAGCTTTGTTAACGTGTTGGAACTATTGTATGTCTTTACCGTTATTTCGATTGCAAGCGTTAATGAGGAGTTAATTGTTTCGGTTTGATGCACTTTCTTCCGCAGTGTTTGAAGGGCAACGCCTGGAAATTGTGCAAGTCGCACCATTTTTCGCAAGCTGTTTGCGTCTTTAGCGTTATAAAATGTTTATATCAGTGGGCCGCCACCACCATTCACTTCCTTTTTGAAAATGGGAGACATTTACCCACAGAAAATCAAAGTGACATAAGAAATTGCTAAAGTGTCTTTCTTGATCAAATCATATGACTGAGTACTGTGATATTGTCTGTCTACATGTGTTGCTGCAGCATTTGCGTTGCTTTCTACGTCGTGTAAAAGTTGACGGGAAATAAGAAATAGCTGTGTGCTCGTGATGACACAAGACAAACCTTGAGGAGGAAGTAGTGTCCGAACACCAACAGGAAGTCAAGTTTGCACGTGGAAAAGTTTTGATGGTCACTTCATTTGGCACAGATGGAACAAAATGTGGCCTGTCCAAACAACATCGAGCTCCTATTTTTGAGAGGGGGGGGGGGGGGGGGTATTGATTGCAGCAGCACGCCTGGCTGCACCGTGCGGCTCCAAAGACTCGGCCATCTCGTCCTTTTCTCCTCGTGATGGCAGCGACCGGGTGGACCACAAATGCGACTTGACCAAAGATGGAGATGCGGATGGATCCGTGACAAAACGGAACGCATCCGTGAAAATTGACCTGGCTGGGAAGAAGAAGATTTTCACTCGCGCACAAACCTCCAAGTCGCAAATTGGGCGCCTTCACTTTGCAGTTCACGTTCCCGCTTTCAAGTCCCGCAACAATTCAACGGTGCAACACTGATCCCGTGCGGCGAAATGGCGGTACTGCACGTGTTCGTCTTCAGGCCTTTTTTGGGACGTCGTCACTTTCTTGATGCCACAGTTCCAAAGAAGCAAATATGTGAGGAAAATAAGCGTCTAAACTGCTTGCTATTTATTATTTGTTAGTTTTTTTCTTGTCTCTGCTCCATTATGTGTGAATTTAAATGCCTAATTTTGTGACTGAAAGGCACCTCCATATTTTGTTCTTTGTTTTCTTCTTTCTTTCTTTTTTTTTCACCCCGTAACTTTGATCAACTCTATGTTTCATCCTCTTAGAATGTTTGAAATTTTCGGTGTTCAATAAAGTTTGTATTAGACGAAAAAAAAGGTCGCTTTCTTCCGGGTTGGGTTTCTCTATCCTTTCGTCCACAAGAGGGCAGTGTAGCATAACTAATGATTTTTTTCAATTATTTTTTTGATTGAATGAGTGGCTGGCTGACCCCAGTGCAGTGAAAGTATTTTGAATAGTTGCGTTATATAATTTTCAGCACGTGGGTTTTTGTCCGTATTTTGAAAAAAATCAGGGCTAATATTTGACCGTTTGTATTTCATTTTGCACTCCTATCCCTTTTTTGTTGTGGAGTTTTATGACCACTGTATGACTGTACGCAATTTTAATTGTAAAATAATTCATTGTCATTTCATCGTTCATCTCATGAAGCAATTATACAAACAAATTCAAAGTGAATACACACAGGTTGGGTGAAGACAACGGTTCCGATCACACAATGGTCCTCCAACTACCTCGTTCCTGGGTAAATTCTGTTTGCTTTCTGAGGTCCGGAGGTCCGGAGGTCCGGTCCCTGCCCCTGCTGCTGGACATTTCCAAAAGAGAGAAGAAGTTGCCTGAGGTCAGAGGCAAACCCACCATACAGGCAAGAACTTAAATGCACGAAGCCTCCGGTGAAAAGAGTGAAAAAGTGGACCAATGAACAAAGATGGAACTTCAAAGCTGTCCAGACTGCACAGACTGGAGTGTCTTTGGAAATTCCGCCGGCAGCCTGGAAGGACATACGGACGCTGTCACATCCTGTATCGGTTTCTGTGAAGAGGTGTGTGTCATTTCGCACATTCAACAACAACAAGCCGTGGTTCGCTGCCAAACTTCGCCAAGCGAAGGAGGACGCGTATCAGAGCGGGGACGGCGCCGCCGAGAAACCAGCTGACGAAAGAAATTAACATTGCAAAGTTGGAAAAACAGTTCAGCGCTAACGACTCGAAATCAGTCTGGCATGCATTCCGATCGCTGACCAATTACGAGCGACGAGAACAATAGCGGACTAGCCGACGACTTGAACACCTTCGACCGCAGATTTGAAAAGGCCACTTCCACGCCCCGCTCGCACCATCGACCACCATCGCACCTCTGACTTCTGCGTTGACCATCCACGAACGGGATGTGAGACGCATCCTGAAACAACAAAAGATTCACAAAGCGGCAGGCGCAGACCTTGTGTCCCCGTCCTGCCTCAAAGTCCGCGCGGACCAGCTCGCTCCGGTCTTCGCTCAGATCTTCAATAGATCTCTGGAACTCTGCGAAGTAGCATCCAGTTTCAAACGCTCCACCATCATCCCGGTCCCCAAGAAACCTGCAATCTCGGGTCTGAATGACGACAGGCCCGTCGCCTTGACATCTGCGGTCAGGAAGTCCTTCGAACGTCTTCGTGCCGGACCACCTCGAGAGCGTCGCAGGTCCCCTGAGCGAACGGGTCTCCCGAGCGAACGGGTCTGCGGATGATGCAGTCAACATGGGACTGCACTTCATCCTGGAACACCTCGACGGCGCCGGGACCTGCGCGAGGATCCTGTTCGTGGACTTCAGCACTGCGTTCAAGACCATCATCCCCGAACTCCTCTTCTCCAACGCGTACACTCCTTGAAGACTCGGCGCCCTTTGCGCAACGATCACGGCACCGGACTATTGCTATATTAGTCATTTAAACTGCTCTCAAAGTGCAAGAGGACATTTTTTTGCACAATTGTGAAAAATAAAAAAGAGAGAAAAATTATTGTACCGGCATTACCAGATAACTAGAAACCTTTGATTGCTCAGTGACTGTTTTTGTCAATATCTTTCTGTCTCCAAAGTGTTCTCTGTCAATCGACTGTCTGTTGTCGTACTCGAGCGGCTCCAACTCCCGGAAACAAATTCCTGGTGCGTTTATTGGACATACTTGGCAAATAAAGATGATTCTGATTCTGATTTATCAATAAATAGGTCTTCAAATATAATTTCAGAAAAAGCAATCGAATCAAGAATCACCGGAGCTGGAGACAATGTCGTACGCCGCTCGACTCTTTGGCTCTGCGTTTACTTTTGTACGAATGACGTATGCATGTGTAACGGACCACCCACGTCACCCCCACGACAGATACACAAGTTGGACAACAAATTATTTTGATTTGAATAACGCTACCGTATTGCAGCGGAAGCAATTCAATGTTAAAATTATATGCGCTTTATGCATTCAACAAATCGGAGCGTTTGGCTGTTTTTCTGCAGCACTTCCTGTTTTATTGTGAAGTTTGATTGCTGCGGCTGCGTGCGCCACTCTCGCTTTGAACCGCTAACTTGACACGTGAGTGAATGACGTGGGGCAATTCTTTTTATTGACATTGTCCTTCACTTGAATAAGTATTTATTGTATATTTGGTCGGAGAGTTACTCAGTAAGTATGTTGTTGAAGGGGGATTACATTTCTTTTTGTGTTGTTGTTGAGGTGGGTGAGGTTTATTTGCAGCTGCGGTTGATTGTACTTCCGGTTTGTCCGCCTGGCGCACACACCTGGATTGCGATTAGCTGTTAGCCGTTAGCCCGTCGTCGTATGTCCAGTCCAGTGTTTACATTGGCCTTTTACTTCGACTAACGTAACATGTTGTTTTTAAGCAGTTAGCTGCAAGTTAGCGAGTTAGCAATGACTGCATTGTTTATTTTGATGGTGTAGGTGCTGTTTTGAAGCAGGTCAAAATAATTTTTTCGGCTTCCGTCGTTGGACCGGATGGCTGAAAAAAAAGAAAAAGGTGTTTTTTTTTATTTTTAATTTTGAAGACAATTTTGAGACTACTTGAACCAAGAGAACAGGTTAGACGTTTAATTCAGTTGTTTAAAAAAAGTATTTAAACGTTTTCACTTAAAAAATAAGAATCGACTATATATTTGGAATGATTTCATTTTAATATACGAGTCTTTAGACGTGCGAGGGTGCGGCCCACCAAAAGGCGCAGTAGACGGGTGACGAGGAAGATGAGGATGCATGTCGAGTTATTATTATTATTATTATTGCAGATTTTTAAACAATCATTTTTTCATGGATTTTTACAGTGTTTGGTCAAGTTGGAATTTGGAGTTGCGCGCCGTCAGTGTAGTACTGCGTTGTGCCACAACATGGCGGGCATCACCGAGCTCGACTGGAAGACGTGCAGCGTAATTAAGAGCAAGAAGAAGAAGCAGCAGAGCAGGTGCGTTGCTCGGCTGTGTTTGTTTGTGTTTGTATGCTAACGTCTACTAGTCCACAAATGGCTTTTCCTATTATGCATTAGCATTAAGCTATGGTAGTAAAGTATACGTGTGCCATCTGAGTTTGAATTTCAAAAACTTAGCAGAGACGAACATTTTTTGATGGTATATAAAAAAAACATTTTGTGTTAGAGTGCGCTATTTTTGTGCCATCTGAGTTTGAATTTTACAGTTGGGTTTAGATTCAAGAGTTCTGACAGATATTATTCGATACACAATTTATGTCAATGAATATAATATTATAAATGTGAAAATATTAGGGATGTTAGAGAAGCGATACCAAAGTATCGGTATAGGGCCGCTACCGGCCTTATTTCAAGGTATCAGTTGCTAATATTTAAGGCAAAAAATCTGACATTGAGTTAGTCCTCCTCGCCAGTAGTTGGAAACATCAGTGAATCATCATGTGCATCAGAAATAAAGAAAGGTCTCGGTCACAATTATTTGTCATTGTGTTCATTCAAATATTATGAATTCAAAGTATTAGTGGTATCAGTAATCACTATCGGTACCTTTGAGCACTCGAGTTCAGGTGTCAGTATGAAAAAACAAAAAAAACGATCAAATATTGAGTACATTTGTAATTTATTATTCCTCTCTGCACCCGGCAGCATTAGCACGAGCAGTAACCAGAGTTTTGCTGATGACGTCACCAGAAAAAGTCGTTGGACAAATGTATCTTTCTTCGAGGATTCTATTTTTTTAAAAGTAATTTCAAATAAAAGGGCCATCACATTTCTAGCAATGATTTTTTTTTTTTGTGTGTTTTAGAATTAAAAACAAAAATCCGTTTCACACATGAATGTCCCAGTGTCATATATATATGTCATATAATTGAGTCCTCTCAGTCCGGGAATAATTTTCCAGAATTCCTCCATTTCGATCTGACGATCCTGTTTTCATTTTGTTTCCTTGTTGTCGTTCGGATTGAGTGGAGACAAGCTGAAGTGTGCTCTTCGGCCTTTAGGTGGTAGCATCGCGCCACCACAACACCGCCAATGACAGCTGGCGGAAACAAAAGAAGAACATTTAGAGCTCATTATTTCTTCTTCTTTCGTCTTTCCTCACGTTGTCTTCAAAAAGAGAGAGAAGAGAATCCAAAAGTTGACTCGTCTTCATGTCAAACTTTGATGTTTGTGTTTTTGTTGTTGTTGTGGTGCCGCTAACGCTGGCTGGTGTGAGGTCGCTGATTTAATTGACAGCTAGGAATTAATCGGCTGTTGTCGTCATGCTTATTGCTCCTTTTTTGGAATTTAAAATGCTGCGTAGGGACTGGGCACCGCTTGTGAATAGCCAAAATCCACAGATAATTGATGCCCATTATAATTGCATTGGAAGTGTGTGTGTGTGTGTGTGTGTGTGTGTGTGTGTGTGTGTGTGTGTGTGTGTACACACGTACACACACACCACTGCTAATAAGCATTTTCGGGGTTCCCCCCCAAAATGTTTGTTTTCGAACCGAAAAAGGGCATTTCAATCCACTTCAAAGGAGAAAATTGATTTGTGATTTCTATGAAAGATTTTCATGAGGAGAATTAACTTTAACTCTTTGATATAAAAACATGCTGTAATATAATAAGATAAAAGGCAAGGAAATAAAGTGACGTAGCTTCTGCACCTTTTCACGTTTTGACCCACTTCGGTGGAGCTGTCGTAAGCCAAAATCCCACTTTAACGACGCTCTGAGTGACTCACCGTTACCGCCTGTGGACATAAGTGGGATTGCAGGACAAGCGGGAACGCTGCTAGCTCGACAATTGTCAACTAAAATCATTATTGTGCGCCGGACGGTGTACGTTTTGGCGTCACGACGGCGGAAAGTTTTAAGAGCGGAACACCTCTGAACTTAATTACCTTGTGAATAATGAATGTTTGATTGCGAAGCTCCCCCGGGCTGTCAACACAAGATAATGTATCACAAACTTATAATGTATCACTAATTGCTTTGGCAAGAGCGCCACCATTACAATAATGTGCTTATTAAACGCACAAATCTTATTAGGTGACAAAATAGTGTGTATAAATGTTTTTTTTTCTTTTTTTTTCTTTACTTTAGCGAGCATCACGAAGGGGTGTCGTACACGTTTGGGATGAAAAATAGATGTTTGCTCTTCATCGTTGAGTTGAACAAAGCAGGCGATTATTGTAATGCGGCGAGCCCGGCCGACCTCCGAGCGCCGACGTTTACTCAGCCGAGCAGAATTTTAATTGTTAACGCGAGTGTTTGCCGCGGGCGGAAGGCCAAGTGGAGCCTCTTCTCTATGCTTTTCATGATCAGCGCCGTCAGACAAATCGCAATTTGACCGTTATTTTCGGGGGCAAATATACCTCTGAAGCACGGGTGTCAAACTCAAGGCCACGGGCCAGCTCTGGGCCCTCGTGCCTTTTTAGGAGGCCCGGCACAATTTTCCTGGACTTCTGTTTTGGGTTGCAACATTTTCAAAGTTGGAAACTTTCCATGGGAATGAATTTGTGGGACTGTAGTCGGAATTGACAAAATTGTAGTTTGGTTCTCATAGAACTTTAAAAATATAATTTTAACATAATTATGACTACAACTTATTGTTTCTTATGTTTGTCTATTTTTGTTAGCAAGTCTGCGTGTCGAGTGACTGGGCCTCAGTTGTGACTTATGAACGTACTTGTTACGCGTTTATTTTGTTATCGTTTGTTCAATAAAGCGATCGAAAGAGCACCAGCTGCTGTTTCTGTTCTCCTTCTATCCTAACCACCTGTTGTGGATTAGAATTTGTTCTAACTAGCTATATTAAATTAGCTTTTGATGTTTGTTTTGCAGTAGACGTGCAGTTAGTTGTGTAAGACAGTTGTGCATTGCAGTAGATGCGTTGCTGTTGATCGTCTTTTTTCAAGTGTGAAATGATCTGAAAGATTTTCCGTCATTTCCGCACTCTTTCCCCCCGGCTTGCGCTTATCGCTATGTGAGTCTGCAGTCACTTTAGTCTGTGTGGAAAAAAATAATTTCCACAAAAAATCCCGCCGTGTCGCGAAAAAGCCATGACATAAAATAAGTGAAAATGTGAAAATCTTGATACTGTGAGACCACGATGATGAAAAAATTATACTGACAGATTTTTCTTACCCTTCTGCTTTATGCACGATTTCCAACAAAATTCTCTTACAAATGCTAATATGCTAATGCTAGATGCTCACGTGACACGCGTACCCCACGACAATGGCGACAGTTGCACACGTTTTTTTGGGAAATCATCACAATGACGGCGAACGACACTTGAAGAAGAAATTGTGACACACGCCGTGGTGGCCTTTAACGCCGACGGGGGGTATCGAAGATCCTGCAGGAAACGCTTGGCAAGTGCAGAGGGCTGACACTCGCTAACACACGCGTCACCATGCGTTATTTGTCACACACGCGCACACAGCAGCCGACGTGCGTATCAAAGGCTGCGGCCGCCGTGTCGAAGCGTCCAGACAGCCAATCGGAGGATCGATGGCAGGCGTGACTTAGCCAATGACCCGCTCTGTTATCTCGCTGGCCATCCGCCATCCCTCCTGGACTTTTTTCTCTCTTTTTTTAGGGGCTTGGATGGCTACTGATAGAGTTTTCAGCACGGCACCCTCACTCGTCTCTGCTCACAACAACCTGCTCTCTGTTCTAAAAGTGGCAAAATGAGCCGTTCGCTTGCTCCTCAATTGTGCGCAACTCAAAGTCACGGTCCAGAGTGGAATTGCTTTTGTTTCTTTGTCGTCGTTAGTCCTATTTCCCATTCTTGCGTGCGTGCCACGTTCATGCAGCTGAAAATGTAAACAATCAGTCCCCAAAGCACGTTTCGCTTTGCAACCTGAAATTTGGTTGAGCCACAAAAAAGTCTCAATAAGCAGTGCCTGAAAAGACACGGGAGGTCTGCCATTTTAGGGTTCAGTGCCCGGGATTCTCACCCTCTGCAATATTTTTCTTAGCCAGTTTGACTTGGCAACGGGAACTTTGGTAGGCACGTCCATCGTGAGCAGAGCAGCAAAAGAAGAAGCCGTGCTCGGAAAGACACAGCGAGTCTGCCGTTTGCGTCCCAAGCGTCCACTTCAGGGCCGTTTTGGTTATTTTCTTGGCATCCTTCAAACACGAACGCCCGTCAGAGATTCTGTCCGACTCCTTGTAAATTTGAACTGAAAAATTCTCTTTTGCTCTGCGAGGCGGCTAAAAACTTTCCATTCCTGCCTCGAACCCCCATCCCCCTCCTCCTCCCGCCTTCCTCGGCAGCCGGTCGTCAGGTTTCCCCCGCTCTAATGAACCTGGGGGCCCACAGGGCAGCGTCTCCGCGGTTGATTAGGATCCTCATTAAAGAAAGGTCCACAGCAGACTCCCCTTCCCCTCCCTTCCGTCCACCTCCCATGAACCGCCCCCCCCCCCCCCGCCCCAGGCCCCAACCTTCCTCCCGTCCTGTCAAACAGAGTGGCGTTTTTAATTACGGCAACATCCGCATTCCGCCGTTACACGTGTGTGTTTGCGGTCGCCTCTGAAAGTAATGAAGATGCTTTGTGTGCGGGTGTTGTGAAGTTGGCAGGAAGCCTCGAAGACAGCGCGGGCTCTTTAATGTCAGGCCTCCACCAAGGCGCTAACGAGCAGCAACAAGCGCTCCGAACAGAGGATGAGGAAAGGAAGGACGTAGGAGCCAGAGACGCTAAACGAGCGTCTGGGAAATGAAAGCGTGGATTGGCGAGGTGAGGCGGTGGTGTTTTTTTTTTTTTTTTGCAGGCGACATTCAATAGATTATCTCAGCGGTGTTGGCGAGGACGCTCGGGTAAAGGGGGGGTCCAAAAAACACGAAATCTGATTACATCGCCGAAGAGGGCTAATCTCTCCTCAGTGTTTCTTCCGCTAATTCCCAAAACAATCCGGCAGTCTGCTAACCGAGAGAGCTCAGACACGGGGGTCAGACACGGAACATTGTCACACGTCCCGTAATATTGCCAACGCGATACTAAATGTGGCTGGCAGCACTTCAGCGGGGACCTCCGCCAAGGCAGAGCAACGCTACATACTGGACTTTCTTTGTTTTGTCTTCAAACCTGTACAAAGGATGAAAAGTAGGAAGTACTCGATTGTGTCGCGTTCAACTGCTTTTTCACCATCTTAGTTTTCCCGATTTTCTTTTTTTTCCAAGTCATTT
Source organism: Phycodurus eques (assembly GCF_024500275.1). Taxonomy (NCBI): domain Eukaryota; kingdom Metazoa; phylum Chordata; class Actinopteri; order Syngnathiformes; family Syngnathidae; genus Phycodurus; species Phycodurus eques. The sequence goes on along the minus strand of NC_084546.1, from coordinate 821,326 downwards.
ATTTTTACCGTGAGTCACCCCACCCCCGCGATATAAGAACTTGAGCACCGTCGTTCACGTCTGCAGTTCAGTCCGCTGACGTGGCCGCTTTAGAGCGCCTCGTTGTCGGCCGTGAGTGCGTGCACGTCACAGAGGAGGCGGAAGAGCAAGGGAGGACAAAGTCAATGGTGACTCTACGATCTTTTGTGATCAGTTTGGCGACCCCCGCACATTTCCCAGGATTGACCGAAGATGGTCTGCCGCTCTTCTGGTCGTCACGGCGGTCACTCGAAGCAGGCTCTTGTTCTCGGCCTTTGATCCTGGACACCCGCTTTTTGACTGTGCTCTAGTGTGGTGCAGCTTCCCATCCGCATTTTGCAACCTTTTGAAAATGTTTAGCGGCGGTTCCCCTTCCAAAGCAAGAGATTCAATCACAGCTCTCTACCTCTGACGAGCTTCCAAAAATGATGTCATTGTCATTCAAAATGGCTGACGGGAAGAGGGCAGGTGGAAAAAAACTTTCAATTATTTGTAGGGAACATTACTTTTTGACTGCACCTCTTATTATGTTTCATTATGTTTTTACCCCATACAGTGCTAGTTTTCTTGATTAAAAGCGCACGTAGCAGATGGCGCTTGTGGTATTTTTGGGGCGTTTCTCGCCCGTCTGAGCGTTGCGCGCTAACCCAGGCCGCCATCTTAAATGTCAGCCAGTGTATTAGCATTTGGCCGCCACGCTCTGCCGTCAATCTGCATTTTATCTTGGACTCCTCCTGCGGCATGTCGCCTCACCTTCTGCAGTTAGCTCTTGCGCTAACACACAGCACCCGGGGGGGGGGGGGGACGGGGGGGGACATTTATCAGAGGTCGCCACTCGCCCCGTGCCAGCCATTCGTCATCCCGGAGCGGGACGCGCCAAACTGTCGGCTAATCGCTTTCTTTAACGCGGGTGACATTCAAGACGGCGTTATGCACACAATGGCCTGTAGGGGTGATAGAGAGCAAGTTCGTCTCAGGCCCACCCAAATTCCGTCACAGAGAGAGACCATTTAAAAAAAACGTTTTCTGAGTAGTTTGTGACCCGTCCCACATGTTTTAAACCTGTGTTGTCAAACATAAGGCCTCCGGCCCAAAACTGGCCTGCAAGGGGGTTCCATTCGGCCCACAGGATGAATTTGAATGTGAAAAAAAAATACATTTGGGGTTGGGCATCGTTTTGATAATGATGACACTCATGTAGAAAATTGACTGAAAATCATTTCTTGGTCTTCATAAATTGATTTAATTTTAAGTGCTATGCTATATTTTTCAGTTCCAAATAAATGTGACTTAAAATGTTCTGCTTTTAAGTACAATCACTGTGATGAGGTATTAAGCGCACACAAATAGGTGATACATTGAAGCAAACATTTAAGTGTGAGGTTGTTTTGTAAAATCATAAAAATAAAAAGATGTACTTATCCAGGTTTGCTTTAAAACAAAGGGAAAACATATACTATTGATTAAGTATGCTATCAGTTCACCGGTCTGGCCCGCTTGACATCAAATGAGGCTGCAATGACTTTGCCGCCCCTGCTTTAAACGTCTTAAAACGTACTTAATTTTGTTAAGACGACGACCCGTTCTCGCTCTCGCCGACGTATAGCATCGCTTTGAGGAAAGCAACAAGGAGGTTCGCGTGCCGTTCTTCAAAAAAGAGCCACAGTGTCTCAAAATGGGTCACTGCCAGTTGAAGTTAACTGTAAAACTGATGCAGAAAACAAAAGAGAATTTATCATTGTACAGTGAAATGCCAAAATGCTCAACCAATACATCATCAGATCAACAAAAGTCGGTTAGGATTAAGCTAACGTATAATATGAAACACCACAGATGCGTTGAAATTAGCGGAGATGTTCTGGTGAATATCAACCTTCGAACACACACGGATAAGACGTATGCATTCGTCAAGTTTGGTTTTCAAAAGGTTGGCGTGCAAGAGGATCTCGCCTAGCTTGTATGTGAAATTCAGCTTTGTAAACCGCTGTAACGACAAACAGACGCCAGTAGAGGGCGGCGTTGCATCACACTGCATTTGAAATTAGCACAGCCTTTTGCATCAAGATAAAGATGAGGCGGGTCACTCTCAGCTTGTCATGTCGATTATGAGGGTGAGCAATGCCGACGGGTTCCAAGTCGGACAAGTTTTAAGCATCTTGCGCTCCAACAGAGTTTGTGTTCCGGTAGGTAGTAGAAAGTGTATCACGATCGTTCATTGGCACCAAGGCGAGTGAATTTGCAAACCCAAATCATCCTTTCGCATTGAAATGAATGGAAATGCCATTAATCTGTTCCAGTCTTCCCACAAAAACAAATTGTTGTAGTGTGTATTTTAATGAGGACAAATAGCACTTTATAAAAAACATCCATAACTAAATAAAAGTAAAAGGAATAAAACTGTTTTTGTCAGCGCATCAATTCAATGTCCATCGGACGGATTTACTGTTCATTGAGATGTCTAAACTCCTCCAGCTCATCTGTACAGCACTAATATTAGTGGTTCTTTGCGAAGAATATTCGTTGTGCTGCTGTTGAATTGTCTGTCTACGTGTGTTGCTCGTTAGTATTACGCTAGGGCACTGAAAGGCTTAGTTGTGTGGTTGATTTCAATACACAACGTGTAACGCAATTTTTCGACGAAACTTCAGCTGGGGCTTGAAGGCTCTTTTTTCATGAAATGTTCAAAAACATCATCAAATGGCTAAGAGGAAAGTAGTCATTTTTAACTACGACGACACGCTACCGTCCTCGCACTTGTGCAATATTTTTCCGAGTCTTTTGTGTTTCTCTGACACCTTTTCAACTCGCCGCTATTGTGTGACGAAACGACCGGCGGGAAAGCATAAAGACGTCTTGGCGTGAGCGGCTTTCAAGTTGACAATTTGTCCTCCTCGTTAGCGTCTCGCAGATGAGGTCACTGAACCGCATTAACCTCCCGAAACCCGCCGCATAATGGCCTTTGTTAGTGCGGCGCTAATATACGCGTGCTATCAAAACAATCTGCTCGTTCGTGATAACGACAGAACGCAGACGACGGCTTGTTATTGGTTGTTATTCCCACGAGAATGCGCGCGATGTGCGACGCGATAACGCGTCTACATTGTAAACAACAATGGAGGACGTAACACGCTTTGTTTTTGTTTTTTGTCTTCTATCCAAATTAGCTGACTTTGTGTTCTGTGGCCAAAGCGCTGGCTAACAGGAAAGTAGTAATTGGTGTCAAGAAAGTATGTGGAAGTAATTCGTCCGGACTGTTTTAAGATCTTTGAATGTCGCCGAGTTTAGCCCGATTGTTAGCGGAAGTTACGAAACTTATCTGCAACCTTCACGAGTACCCGATACCGAGTCCGAGACCCGGTATCGGGTACTCGCCCAGCCCCAAAAAAGAATATTTGACAGCTGTAAATGTCGTACCGTGAAAGCGCAGCATTTTTTTTTCGTCCTGTCAGAATCTTTCCTGATTCACTCTGGAACCGGCTTTCAAGAACGATCGTATTCGGGCTGTCAGAACCCAACGAAGAAAGGGAAAGGGGGGGAAAAAAATAAAAAATAAATAAAAAGTCGAAAAAAAACAACAACTTGAAGTTGTTTGTGGGTTTTGGGACGCACACCTTTTTGCAGATGTGCGTGTTTGAGCGCATTTGGCCAGCTCTGCGCCTTTTGAACTTTGTTTCACGAAGCTCACGAAAAGCACACGCCGAGCCGTCGCGGCTGAATAACTGGAAACGTATTCGACGTCCAATGAAGGCGCCGACGATCGTCGACCCGTCGTCGGCGCTCCTCACCTTTCACCTCCTCCTCTTCCTCGCTCTCCTGCCAAATAACGCCCCCCGGCGACGTCGCCGCTAATTGAACGTCCGCGATCGAGCCGCGCGATGACCGACGTCGCGCGGCTCGATCGCGCGAGGAAAACACTTTGAAAGCTTCGGGGAACTTTCAACCGTCAGAAAATGGAGAATGCACAATCCAATGCCAAAAAAAGCAAAACAAAAAACACTTTGATCAAGAGGTCCAATTATTAGAATTGGTACAAATGCAGTTGAATTGAAAATGAAGTATCTTTAAAAAAGTGGGAGAGAATGAATAAATGAATTAAAGATGTTATATTTTCATCAAGAATAAAATTGGAATCTTACGATTTATAGCAAGAATAAATGTTTATTATTTTGATATAGTTTTTCAAGAGTAAATGCAATTTTATGAGAATACAGTTTTTAATAATAATCCCTTTTTGAAAGAAACCTTGCTAGATCTTTAGCAAGTTGATCCAAATGTATTTATTTTCATTTGATGTTTGTCTTTGGTGGAAAGTCCGGTTGGATACATTTCAAGTGCTGAGACTTGCGCGCCCGTAATGTCGCCCGCTCGTCGACTTCCCTCGCTTGTCATCATTTTTCTTCTTCTTCTTCCTCGCTCGGTTTAACTCGACGGCGTCTGAATTATTTCTGGCGGGCGCCGTGCCACGTCTGGGTGAAGGCGACACTTTTCCCCCGCCTCATTTAAGCCGCCACCCGCTGACTCGTCCCCGCCCACGTCGTGCTGTACAGTTGCTTTGGACTGTGAAATATGACGATCGCGTGCTGGAAAACCTCCCACGATGTGTGTGACTTCATACTTTGAACCTTGAGGCTGAAACGCACGCACAAGCCAAAGGGAGTGTCTCTTTCGAGAAAAGCAAATAAAGTACATTTAGAGTCATTGAAAAAAAGACATATTTTGAGGAAGAAATATGGCAGTATTTTTTCGAGAATAGTTCTAATTGTACCAGAAGTATCTCATGAGACTCAAAGTTTTTTTTTTTTTCTTTTTTCTTTTGGTCTTCTACAATTTATCATCGTAAAACTGAATACAGATTTTTATTTAGAATTTCAAGAATATAATTCTAATACAACTATGAACAAGTACTTAAGAAAAAAAGTTTCATGTTTCAAGAATAAAGATTTGGAAATATTTGGATAAAATTGTAAAATTACAACAGTAACTTAGATTTTATTTTTGCAAGAATAAAGTTAAAAACTCAGATTAATTAATACTGATTATTTTTTTATTTGTTTTTGAGAATCTTTTCTAGAATTTATCTTGAGTGAGTACAGAAAATCTTTAAATATTTTTTCATAATATCAAGAACAAAACTCTCGTCTTAAAATACATTTGTATGTTGTAATTTTTTTCATGAATAGTTTAAAACCTTTTTTTTTTTTTTTAGAATTGTTACTAATTTTTAAAATTACAATAAATATTTGATTGAAAGAAAAGTGTTTTTGGAGGATAAAGTTGTAATCTCATGCAAATCAATATTTTTAATTAGGGGAAAAATTGGATAAATTTGAAGTAAAAAAAATGGAGGAAAAAGTAGCACCGTATATTTTCCAAGAATATAATTGTGAGAATAAATGAAATGAAAGAATTCAAATGAAGATTCCCCCCCCCACCTAGGAAAAAATGTCAGTTTTCCAAGAATGCAGTGCGACATTTTACTCTCCAGTTGCGTGTCGTTGTGTCGGCAACGTAAAAGCTCCCACGACTAACTTTCATGCCGCCGTCGTTCAAAAGGACGCCAAAGCCTTTTAATACATCCGCACTAAAACACACGCACACGTATACGTGTCACGCAAAGCGCCACGCGGGCACGTAATTGCCTTGACAGAATTCAGGGAGAAGTGCACGCCGTCCTTTCTCCACGCTCACCAGATTCCATTCCGAGCCATTACGTACAAGAGCACTCCTCGCCGTGCAGCTACACAAGTGGGGAATGAACGCGCGCACACACACACACACACACACACACACACGCGCGCGCGTGGGGTCCTCGTGGAGTCGCGTGGGAGCCATTGGTGGTGAGCCCCGCCTCTTCTCCTCTTGTGCACGAGTCCTAATGGACAGTGAGTGTGCAGAGGCCGCCCGTTACAGGAAGTGCACGTGAGCGTGGGCGTGCGTGCGAGAGAGGATGAACGCTGCTGTCAGCCCGATGTACGATCAGGGATAAAAATTGAACGAAATACCACCGTCAAATGCATTTATTTGAGAAAAAAAAGTCGTATTTTTTTTCCAAGATGTTTAATTTTTATTTTTTTAAATTCAGGAGAAAGTCTTTTTTTGTTTTTCTTTCTTTCTATCCATCCATCCGTCCATTTTCTGAGCCGCTTCTCCTCACGAGGGTCGCGGGCGTGCTGGAGCCTATCCCAGCTGTCGTCGGGCAGGAGGCGGGGTACACCCTCATCTGGTTGCCAGCCAATCGAAGGGCACATACAATCAATCAACCATCCACACTCAAATTCACACGTACTGGTAATTTAGAGTCTCCAATTTATGCATGTTTTTTGGGATGTGGGAGGAAAGCGGAGTGTCCGGAGAAAACCCACGCAGGCGCGGGGAGAACATGCAAACTCCACACAGGCGGGGCCGGGGATTGAACCCGGGTCCTCAGAACTGTGAGGCTCACGCTCTAACCAGTCATCCCCACCGTGCCGCTCTTTCTTTCTAAAAGCAAGCTTATTTTTTGCGCAAAAGTTTTGGGGGAATTTTAGAAGCAAGTAGTTGTACATTTTCGAAGATAGTTCTAATCATAGGAGAATAAAGTCTTAATTTTTAAGGTAAATCATATTTTGTTGTAGAATTAAGTGGTTTAAATTTTTTGAAAAATGAATATTTTTTGAGAGTGAAATAGTATTTTTTGCAAAAAGTCATTTCTTTTGGATAAAGTCATCCTTTTTTGAGCATATAGTTGGAACCTGATGAGAATAAGTACAGAATAGTTTTTGGGGAAAAAATCTTATTTTTCAAGAATTATGTTGGAATTGAATTTTCCTAATTTTTTTCAGGAAAAAATAACTTTTTCTTGATTAGTGTTTTCATCAGAAGAAAGTCTGTTCTCTTTTAGAATAATTTTTTGATGAAAAAGAACATTAGATTACAGAATTATGTACTATTCTTTTCAAGCATACGTTTGTAATCCGACGAGAATAAATACAGAATTATTGGGGGAAAAGTATTTTTTTTTTTCCAGGAATAAATGTCCAGAAAAAAAGTCAGTCAGTTTTAAGCGTATGTGGATGAATACAGAATTAGTAGACATTGTTTTTTTGTTTTCCCTCCATAAATTTACAATTAAACGAGTGGGGGAAAAAAAGTAGATTTTTTTTGTTTGTTTGTTTTTAAAAAATATTTTTAGAAACTAAAATTATAATATTGTGAGAAACAAAAAAAAATCAATATTTTTTTCTCCCCCCCAACCCCCAAGAAGAAAGTCTTACTTTCAAGCATTACCAACTTGGACCTTGAGGGTTTTCTACAAACAAAACACACAAAAAAACTAGAAGAAGAAAACCAAGGAGTGCCTGTGATGTGCACAAGCAGGCAGAGTGTTCTCACAAGCCTCTTCGTGCCTTTAAATATCACCGCGTGACATTTGAAAAGAAACACCACACCTCGGATACTGGAGAGGGGGGGGGAAAAAAAAAAAAAAAAAAGCTCTCCTTTGGAAATCTGCCACTTGCCGCGTTAAATGGCCGCTTTAATGATGGCAGAGTTGAAGTTAAGACTCGTAGCGGTGTCAGCGGCGGGACGGGAGATTCGTTTCTACCCGCTTGTCCGACGGAGGAAACATTTAACTCGTGACGTGCGGCGAATGCATGTGAATGCCAGCCTGCGTGTGCGCGTGTGTGGGCACACGATCTGCGAGAACATCGATTTTCCAGGCCCCCCTCGCGCATCTTTTCACAGCCCTCCCTCACTCATCCCTCTCCTCCCCCTCTTTTGGCCCGTCGCCCGTGGTGATGCTTCACCTCAGCAACCAGGAAGTGGGTGTGTTGAGCTGGGGGGGGGGGGGGTCCACGTGACTGCCCCCGGGGGCGGGTTGGACGGTAGTGGTGGTGTGAGGGTGAGTGCGTTAAAGCATCTCATCGATTGCGCTCGGAGGCTGCGGCTCGGGGTGGGGTGGGGGGGGGGGGTGCGAGGCGAGCTCGCGGAGGGAAGCTGGCTAAAAAGAAAGCAGGTTTTGCGCTCCGATTGCAACAACAAATGCAACAGAATTAGTCAAGTGCAAGTCAATGCAAGTGGATAGGACGACCGTCGGAGCCAGTTTCAATCCGAAATGGCAAACCTCCCGTGCCTTTTGCGGCATGGCTTCTTGAGACTTTTTGGGGGGTCGACTTATGCCCACCAAATTAGCGGTTCCTCAGTGAAACATACATCGGAGGCTGAATTTTCAAAAACAATTCCAGATTGGCAAGGTTCCCTGGACTGACTCCTAAAATGGCCGCTTCAAACCAAAATGGCAAACCTCCTGTGTCTTTTCAGACATGGCTTCTGGCGACTCTCTTGTGGGTCGACTCATGGTAGACATGCCCACCAATATACGGGTTCCTCACATTGGGGGCTGAATTATATACAAAGAAAAAAAAACAAAACGAAAAAAAACAATTCCAGAGGGCAACGATCCCTTGAATTGGCCCCTAAAATGGCCGCTCCAAACCAAAACTGAAGACCGCCTGTCTTTTCAGGCATGACTTCTTGAGACTTTTTTGTGGGTCGACTCGTGATCGACATGTCTGCCAAATTCCGTGTTTGTCAGTGAAGCTGGCTTCAGGGGCTGAATTTACCAAATAAATCCGGTCGTTTCTGAGCTGATCAAAGTCGCCAATATGGTGATTTATTCAACCGTCAACAAAAGCCATCAATCTGTGCGTTCCGTTGTCACGTCCCGTCCGGTCTGGACCCTGTCACCTGATTGGCTGCCATGACAACGGCGGTCCCGGACGACCGCTCGTCTCTCATCCGACTCGCCGCGTTCCGTCTTCCAGATTAGCTCACTTGACATTTGACAGACTTGGCCGCGCATACATTTGAATACATCAGAGCGCGGCTCTTTTTTTGGGGGGGGACCCAGCTGCCGCGCCGCGTTCCTCCATCTCACACCGGTTAGTCTTGTCGGAGGTAATTAAGGCGGGAAGCATCTGGTCCGCGCGCCTCGCACCTGCTACCGGCTATCGCCGCGACCGAAATTGTCGCATCCGGGGCGTGTCGGACGTGCGCAGGTGACGTGAGCGCGGCGAAAACCAGTCAATACCTGTAATGTGCACCCCAGGCCTCTAGTTGGCGATGTTACGTGTGCGTGCCTTCAGGAATGCATAGCTTGCATTGTATAAAAACTTCAAGCCATAAGCTCTCCATTTGTTTTGCTCTTGTCAAAATCTCAAATACAGTCAACGTTTTTAGGAAAATTTTCTAATCTCTTGAGAATCGATTTGCATTTCGACAGCGAGTTGAATTGTTTTCTCGTTGAAACATCTTTGGGCGTAGGGCCCGTTGTTGGAAAGCCGGGGGCCCCACAAATAGTCAGGGCCCCTTGACAGCGTCACGTTTTGACCCCTCCTCTCCGACGCCCCCTCTCGCAAGGAGCTGCCGTCGGCCGCAACCCCCGCATTACAACACACCGATACTCCACTTCGTACGGATGATTCTTTTTCGACAATGTTCCCTCGCTATATCGCAGTTCACCTATGGATTACTTATGTATAAATCATCCCAAAACTATGCGGTCGCACCCATTGCGGGGGTGGTCCCGACTTCACCCTCGCGTTAAACGAGCGATGACCGTACACGACGCTGCTATTTTTCTTCATTAAAACAAACGTATTCAAAATGGACGAATGGCATTTGAATTCGTTTCGGTGCGGAAAATTGATCTGGTAATCGATGGAATGGAGTCACTCGCTCGGTCAGGGAAGCAACGCAACTTTTTGCGTGCCGGCACGTGATTGGCCGACGCCGCCTTCGTTGGCCGTTGCACAACACCTGCTGACAGCCACAAATATATTTGTGTGTGCGTGCGTGCCTGTGAGTAAGTCAATTAATGTTCCCCCCATTGTGATTTTTCAAAAAGAAGGCCTTAATGATGCTTCAAAGTGCCATATTGTTATTGAAAATGAATATTTGATGTTTTTGAGTGTAGATGAGGTACTTTGCGTTTATCTGTGCTCATACAGTGCAAGCTGGAAACATGTTTCAGACTTATTTATCAAAAATATGGTTATGTCATATAATATTGTGCTCTCAAATGAGTTTGGAGTCCCCTCAAAACAGTTTTAATATATGACAATGGGCTTAATTTTTTATTTATTTGTATTTTTAATGTTGTTTTGGTTATCTGTATGAATTTCATTTTTGGATTTGTTTTCTTCATTTATTTGGTGTTTTATATTCTTAAATTATTATAAGGTCTTACATTTTTATGTTGTATTTATTTTGTAATTTATATTTCTCCTTTTATTTGTATTTATTTTAGACATTTATTTCTATCCATTTTCTTCACCACTTATTTTTGTGGTTGCATCAAGTCTTAAATTTGTCTTAAAATTATTTTGTATTTCATATATTTTGATTTTCATTGTACATTATGTTCATTACTTGGGTATATTGTATGTATTTTTCCTTTTTTAATCACATAAAACATCTTGAATTCAGCTACTTTTTTATTTCTTATTTCATGAGTTGTTTTTTCTTTTTCTTCTGTATTTTATTTGTGCAAAAAGTTTGGCATCTGTGTGCCTTATGGTTTGTATTTGTTATTTTTGCATGTTTCTTTTTGTGAATTGTTTTTTTTTTCCTTCAACTTATTTTCTGATTTGTCAATATTTTTTCCCCTCATTGCTTTCCGAAGGGCCCCTTTAAGGATCTGGAATCTATCGTTATTAATGTTGTTATTTTTATTCCTTAAATGCACCGATGTAGAATAATTTCTAAGCCTTCTTTCCACATGAACTAGCAGTTTGGAATTGGCGCCAACATTTGCCTATGTCACCACCAGTGTCGGCTGACCTTTGACCGTTGTCTCCCTTGACCCCGGACGCAATCCATTTGCACAAATGATCTCTTCCGCACTTAACCCCGCCATAAAAACCAAGAAAACCCGAAACCAAAACAAGTTGTGTGCGTGCGCGCGGCGTGTTGCGGGCGTCTCCGAGTGGGAAGTGTCGTCGTTCGATCGCGCGCGTCTCGGCCGTGTCGCGCCCGTCACACATCCATCACACCTATTGATCCTCGGAGACGCGCGCGCACGCACCGCGAGCTGTGCGGAGGTGTCTCGGCGTGCCATTCATCCATCTGCTCGCATCGATCCTCCGCCCGAATATACCGCTGTTCATTCACATTCAGTTGGCGGCAACCTGTTGCAAGACATATTGATTTTACACTGTGGGTGTGTGGGTGTGCGTGCGTGCGTGCGTGCGTGCGCGCGTGCGTGCGTGCGTGTTAACTTGCGGAGTATGTCTGTGTTTATTTCATTGGAGTAGACCGACGCCACTTGTGAACGTCATCCATCAAGGCTGAAATGCACACTTAGTCAAAATGATGACACTTGCTCCTTCGTTTCTCGACTTCATATTTCAGGGGAATGAATGAAGTGATTAATGCTCAATTTCAAAGTCTTAAAGGGGACGGTGACGGAAAAGTGACCTTTTAAAAGCTTGTATACTGATCATTGCGTGTCACAAGGCCCCGGCATCAAGAGCGGAATGAAAACAGATGAGAAAAGAGAGCCATAAATCTGGGAATGTGTCCTCATTTTTTCCACAATTTGGCTCATTTACATAATTCCGCCCCCACGCTGGGTCTCTCCGCCCGTGACCTGGCAGCTAGGCTGGTTGACGATCAAAAATATTGTCGAAGAATGTCTCAAACTATTGTGCTATAAATCGGGCTGCCGCGAATCATTATTTTAACAATGAATTGATGTTGATTATTTTTTTTGTATTAATTGGATAAAAAAAGTTAATTTCTATCCCTTCATTCAAAAAGAGGTCATTATTTCAAATTGACTTGACAGAAAATGGACAAACATAAATTGATGATGATTCAGTGAGTGTTTTGGTCAGAAATACCTGTGAGAAAATCAGCACAAATTTTCCAAAGTAAACAGATGTATGTTCAATAATGTCTCCAAAAGATGAATGGATGCTCAAAATTGCTTTCGATTAATTTGATAAACGATGAGTTGACGATTAATCGATTTACTTGTTGCAGCTTTCAAAATCATATTGAACTCATTCTGAGTTGTAACTTTCCTCTGCGTGGATAAACAGAACTGTTGGAGGTGACGTTGTCCGTTTTTTTCCCCCATCGACGCTAACTTCCGTTGGCACACGCGGTTAGTTCAGCATTAGCCTCTTCTCCGTGGCCCTCGTGAGTGTTGTCATTTTCTATTTGTCTGTTTGACTGTTAGTCCTGTTCTCTCTTTTTTTATATTTATTGTGAAATACAGATTTACAAATGATAAATTAATGTATCACTGCATTTGTCTCGCTTGGCCCGTGGCGAACGAATGATCGCGCCGCATGAAATCTGCCGAGCAAGAAGTTACCAAGCAAACAATTGACTTGTTGATTTTTGTAATTTTTTATGAGAATTTTGTAACTCTCTTTCCTTTTTATTTCCTTTGAAACTTTGTTCTGTTCGACCGAATGGCTGAAATTCTCCAAAAATATCCATCAGAATACAAAGAAACCACAGTAGGTTAAAAAGTCCACCGTGACACAGTCCAACTGTTCTGGCCAAAAAAAAAGGGGGATACAGAGACCCTCTTTTCTGCTTGAGCGAACAACCGAACAGGACACGCACACAAAAGATTTTGTCATGAACAGAGAGGAGTCATTCAGGAGCCAAAGTAATCAATGTGGCTTCACTTGCTGTCCGGCCAATCGGACAGAGATGACTGTGCCCTGTGAATTCTACCTAGCAACAAGTGACTCCGCAAGAGAAATTCTGGATGGTTTTAAAAAAAAAAAAAAAAAAAAAAGGTTGGGGACCCGTTGCTTTAGAGTTCAGAGGTCATAAGGTGAATGGGCGCCAGGCATGTCCTCGCTCTCTCTCTCTCTCGCATTGCCTTCTCGCCTCCCCTGTGGCTCTTTTGTACGGTGATTTGCGGCCCCTCCGGCGCCCCCTTGTTTCGGCATGCTGACCTTTAAAAGTGAGTGATGGCGACTCTTATTGCGCGCAGGGCAATAACTGTCTGCACGCGGCTAATCCGCTTCTTCTCGCGCGCCGTCAACACAGACACGCGCGCGCGCTCGTGCGCTAACGACGACGAGCGCTCAGGCGGCAGCGGGGGACCGAGCCTCGCAAAGGTTACGAAGCTCAGCACCTGCGCTGAAAAAGAAAAAAAAAAAAAAAGGTCAAAGGCAGAGCTGGAAATAACTCAAACGTGGCCACCCACAAATGCACCAGACCTTAGGTCACGTGACCCGCGGGTAACCTTTGGGCCCGCCTTTTCCCACCGCGACTTGTTTAAATGCACAATTACACGTAATGTTTTGGTTCGGTTATAGGCGATGAGCAAGGAAAGTGGGACCTCGCATAAGTGGGTCGCTGTGGCTCTCCGGTACCGGGGACTGAAATCCAAGATCCGAAATCCTCCTTGCAACATGAGCGGCTCAAGTCTGTCAAAAATGCAACACAGACACTTTCTTCTTTTTTTTTTTTTTTTTTTTTTTTTTTTGAGTCGTGAAGGGGAGAAAGCAACTTGTCCCTGCACTCTGAGTGAACTTTGAGTCTCCAGAGGATTTATGGAGATGAGGCCGTCCCCGAACGCCTCCCGCGGCCTCGGAAAGCGGACTCAGTCGGTCCCGAGTACGACTCGTGAGAGTGTCGCTCACTTTATCGATTTACTTTTGAGCGGGCGGCAGAACCTCATCAAATAAACTGTCCGGGCGCTTCTACGCTGAGGTTGTACTTTGGCGACCTCTGGGCTGGATTTTTGTCCTCAACAAGTCTCAAGCTGATCTGGCCGCTCCAGAGCGGACTCGAACTGAGACGGGGACAGACAAACTTTTTCAGGAGTTTCATTTAGACCGAAATAGTGCTTTGCCGCCATCTTGGTGTCAAGGAACTACGTTGACGAGAGTTGAGGCGCCATTTCGTGGCTCTGTCATGTCAAGGAAGTATGTTAAAGTGATTTAAGGAGCTTCCTTTTGACAAAAAGAAGTGTTTTTATGACACCTTGTTGTCAAGGAACTATGTTGAAGTGAATCGAGGAGCTTCATTTAGCCGCCAACCCCGCGGTAACCAATTTTGGGCGCGCGTCAATTACTCAGAAGCGCGTAGCTGAGCTCAGCTTGTGGCGGGTGGTGACAGCGCTTCCTGTTTGACAAACCCACACAGGTGTCGCGGCGTCAGCACTCGGGTTGTTTCGCCTCCTCGCCGGTTCAAAGCGACATTATTAAACGCGGCGAAGCTGACACAGACATCAAACGTAGAGAAAGGCCTTTGGAGGGGGGAGGACTCCTCGGAGGAGCGTGAGCGAGCGAGTGCTGCCAACTTGACAATCGCAGCTCTGAAGAAACGCTTTCATGGCCCCCAACCCCCTCTAACACACTTACCTTTGTGAGCGTCAAGAAAGAAAAGATGCTTTGTAATCTTCAGTGAGTGTAATAAAAGCTCGCCGACGTTCTTTGAGAGCCAACGAAAAAGAACAACAAGAAGCTGCAGCTGCAAAACCAAAATGAAATCAAGTGTCGCCTCCTTTTTCACAAAACTGCAAGCGGTTGAAGGAGAACTTTGACTTTGTCCAGGACAAAGTAACCCGACCGTCCGGCGGGTACATTGTTCCCATTGTTGTTTCGTTCCTTCCGTGACCAAGCTCAAAAATGGCTGCGCATATCGAAAGTATGATCTGCTGCCAACAAACAAAATGTCAAGAAATAAAAGCAACGTTTCTGCACAATAGGACAAGATGCTGACGAGGAGAGAAGCGATTCAATCGTGGAAACGCGATGTAAAAGTCCCGAGTTGACTCGAAGTAGGAGAAGGGATTCAATAGGGGAAACCTGATGCAAAAATACCAATTGGCACGAGTGCTGACTAGTTTGTTGTTGTTGTTGTTGTTGCTGCTTGTGAACCTTGAGGTGCGAGTAGTTGGCCGAGAGAGAGAGAGAGAGAGAGAGAGAGAGAGAGAGATCTCCAAACATTCTGCTTCCCAGTCGTCGTGTTAATGGATCCGCGTGTCAGAGGTCAGGAAGCAAAGCGTGCGGCCGGGTCGGCGCGGTCCGCGAGAAACGGCCGATGAAAGACATTCAACGCAGCTCGCCGGCCTTTGGCGATCCCCGCCGCTCGTCTGCCGGCTGCACGGCAGCGCCTCTAATATCTTCCAGCGCTGACAGGTTATCATAATCCAATTTCAGAGACAATGGCGGCGAGCACCTCGCGGTGCTCCGGCGGGGAATGGAAAAATATGCACCCCGGCGGATTAAATTACGCAGGGAGAAATAATTACAAGCGACGTGAGAAAATATCTTTTTGTGTTCCTGCTATTTTGCACTTGTCAACAGCTGCGAGCCTCGTGGATGTTACGATGTTCGTATTTGCCAATTTCGGCACCCAAAATAAGAATGTCACCCTCTAATGAAGTATGGCCTCTTTGATTGTCAAGCAGGGCCAATTAGTTTGAGTTTAGTTTTTTTCACAATTTAAAAGTGTTCCCAGGTGCCTTACATGCTGTTTGGGTGAAATTTGTGCCGTTTTGACATTTGACAGCAATAAAAAAAAAAAAACAACTAAATGTCATTCAATGACTTTCCCTGAAGTGAGCTACAATCAACAAACGATAACAAATTGGATTGTTGTTTAACTTCACACTTGATGTGTTGGCAGGCACTGCAGACACTCAACACAAAGACATTAAAAGGTAACATTTCCGTAAAAAGTCCCTTTTAACTCGTTCACTGGCGTGGGCGTTTCTATTCGTCAGCTGGAATCCAACCGTTGACTGCCACCGACGAATATATTCGACGAGTCCGTTTTTCAACGGGAAAACGTGGAAGAGGGGCTCACCCAGCTTGTCTGTGAAATTCAAGCTTCTACATAATTGTAGTGACAAAGATTCCCCGGTTGATGGCGGCGATGCATTGCTCTGCTTTTGAGTAGAAAATCTCGATTAGGCGGTGAATGGCGGCTTGTCATGTCGATGATGAGGGCGAGAGATGCCAACACGTTTCAAGTCGGACAAGTTTCCGCACCGAACGCTCAGAGTGTGTATATGTATGATATGTGTGGCGGTAGGCAGTAGAAAGCGTGTGTCGTGATTGTGCGAAAAGATGACGACAAAAGGCTTCTTTTTCGTTTCAAATGACTTACTTTAACCAAGAGCCCTTGTTGTTGTTTTTTTTTTTTTTTTTCTTCCTCCACAATTTTCTTTCTACTTATTTCAAGGAAAAATGTGCCTGAAACAATTAAAAATTGTCTCAAAAGAAGTTACTTTTTACATGTTGAGGCTTATTTGAATTAGTTTTGATGAGAACTAAAAATCTTCTTGGTAAGATTTTGAGTTTTTGCAGTGCAGACCACGTGGTCACTTCCTGTTTCCCTGGCCCGTGTCTTCCTCTCGCAGGCCGCGTTTGCTTCGGATCATTTCCGCGCTCGCCATCTCGGGCGTCTCTCCGGGCGTCGCTGGCATCTCTTTTGATTAGCAGGCCGCGCTCTGCTCGCCGACGATAACGCCGCAGCCCCCCGCCCCCCGCCAGATCGACGCAATTGTTGCTCTTTGCCTCGCCGTCTTTAAATATTTTAGGAGTCGCCGCTTTGAAAGCTCCACAAAGGCGCCAAAGCTGGGAATTGAGATGACACAACATGAATCGAGATTCACCGCTTGGCCGCTTTCATCTACCGAACGAGGGACACGACGCGCGGGGGGAAACGAAGACAATTGTGGCCACACTAGAAAACAAGAAATACATCTTTTACTTGGATGTTTTTTATACATCGGATCTCAACCGTGGTTTACTTAATCTTTTTTACGTTGTCGCCTTAATTAATGAGCCTTTTTTTGTTGTTGTTGTTTTTTAAACAACATCAGCTAAGGCCCTGCTGTCGAACTCGTGGCGTGGGGGCTAGATCTGGCCCACCCCATCATTTAATCTGACCTGTGAAACCGAAACATGTGCATCGACTTCGTTTCTTGCCCAATGAACAAAATTGCAAATCAAATTTTGTATTGGCTTCTGATTTCAAAACTAGCTATTCATGAATTTGTTGTGGATATGTAATTATATGTGGCGATAATACATTTAGAGGTGCATTGCTTCACTGTCATAACGGCCCCCCGAGAGAAGCCAGAAATACGCCCGTGACAAAAATGAGTTTGACGCCCCTGACGTAAGGAGTTGAAAGTATCCGTCTGTTTCCAAATGTAAGGAGTAGAAGTAAAATGTTGTCAGAAAAAGAAATACTCAAGTATCAATACCTGAAAAATCCACTTCACTCTCATGCAGTTTGGGTCAACTTTGACCCTAAATGTTATTCTTTCACTTTGAAATTTGAAGACTTTTCCAAGAGTGACCCAAAATACACAAAATTGAAAATATTTTGCTGATCTCAAATCCCGAGTGATCCAACGCCACCATCGACAGGAATCTATTCGTAATGGTGCTTTACAAACCTGAATTTCACAGACAAGCTGGCCGTTGGAAAACGTGCTTGACAAATTCATAGTCGTCCCTCACTTCAGCGCAGTTCATTTATTGCGCGTTGAGTGCATGACAGATTTTTTTTGTTTGACAATACAGTACATCTACTCAACGGCATGTCTCCGTTAAAATATACATTGTTGTCTCACGGAATATATGGTCTACCACCACTAGTCAGAACAAACTGTAATCCGTAACAGGTGGTTAGGATAGAGGGAGAATGGAAACAGCCGCTGGTGCTCTTTAATTGCTTCATTAAACAAATGGGAACAACTACAGTCATCAAAAGCATTATGAGCACACCTGCCGGTAGCCTCAACTGACGCTAACGCTATAGCCGACATACAGTATGTCCCCGTACGTTTACGTCCATGTCGCTCAACGGAGCAGACACACAATCAGTTTGTACGGTGTAGAATGTGTGGATGGCAACACCAAGTGGACACAAATAATAAAAACCTGCACCCCACATGCATATATTGTATTTGTTGATGGTGGTGAAGTGTATGCATGGAAGTATAAAATATGTAAAAAAAAAAAAAAAAAAAAAAAAAAAATTAAAAAAAGTACGTCTATTTTTTTTTTCGTCTATCGTGGGCCTCGGCGATAAACGAGGGATTGCCGTACGTCGGTCGCAGTGAATACTACATAGAATGAGCGGTGCGTCAGGGGGAAGTAGAGTAACGGCGTATTTGTACTGGCCTACTTCCTACCGCCGCTCGCCGAAAACGGCCGTCATAAATCAAACATTAGCCGCATCGGTCGCGTCCGCTCGATGGAAGAAAACGCCCGCTGACCTTTGGCTGCTTTCGGGGGCGTCTGAGTTTCTGCTCGGAATTATGGCCAGCCGCCGTCTTCGTTTGCGGCCGGCGGGGCCCCGCGCGACGGCTATTACGCCGGCTCTGATTTACCGTCAGGACGCCGCTTGTGACAGAGCGACTAATTGAGCCCGCGTACATCAGGTGATTACACGCCGACCGGCACGTGGGCGGCGCCGTAAACCTGCCGCCCTTTTTCTTGTTCGGGAATCGATCGATGCGTCGATCGGTCACGGGCGGGACGAGACCGCACCAGTCGGCTCTCAAAATGGATTTATTGCTTTTTTATGTATTTTTATCGGTTTGTTTCATTCAATTAAATGTTAATTGATTGAACGTGAATCATAAAATCAAAAATATTTGTTTAAATCATTGATTGATTGATTATAATTAGATGAATTCTCAGTAGTGCAATATTCATGGAATGAACAATTCTATGTATGCATTAAACCTTTGAGGAAATCATTGATTCTCGTCAATTTTAAATGCAATAATTGTGCAATATTCATCAAACGATATACAATACAAATATTCATTAAAGAATTTCATTTTATTGTATTAAATGAGTGGTTAATTTATTATAATCGAATTCATAGATAATAGAATATTTATGGTATAATTATTAAATAGTCAAATTTCCATCAACATTTGTATTTATTTATGAAATATTTGGTTTGGAAACAATTACTCAAAAGAAATCAATCAAGAAATAAATATGGGACGGTATTCTTTGCGACCGAAATTTGTCGCATTTGCATTCCGCTTGTGACTCGTTGGCTAATAACTGCAGGACAAGTGCGGGTGTTGAAACCTTTCTCTGGGGAAAGTGCAGGTGTTTAAAATACCCCCAATCCCAGCGTTGAAACACCCGAGTCCCCCGCAAGTGCAACTAAAAGTGCGGGTGTTGGAAACTGTCATTGGGAAAAGTGTGGGTGTTTCAGCACATTTCATTGCCCGCACTGGTCATGGTGGTATGCGGGTGTTTCGAAAAACCCACACTTCTCATGGCACCTGAGATGTGGATGTTTTAACACCCCAAATTCTCCGCACACCTGCAAGGATTGCAGATATTTCAACGTCTACAGATTTCGACATCCACACTTTTGAAACACCCGCATACGTCTCGCCACGCAACAGACGAGCTTCAAAATGCAAAAGCTGGCGAAAGATCCAGAAGGAAAACTTTCTGTGAGCTCAGATGGCGATTCGCCCCCTGGAGTCAAACTCCCCCGCCGGGCTCGGCGACGCGGGCGGTCGTCGTCGTGGCGACGGGGCCGCGGGTACGGGTCGGCCACTTTGCCGACAGTTGTCTCGGCAAAGTGGCGACTCAAAGCGGCACGCGCAAAATGTCCTCCCTTTGCCCCCCAACAAAGCAACCATTCAGTTGTCACTGTGTCAGCCAATCACAGTTTTTGGCTAGCTTGAGCCTAGCATATGGTTCCCTGAAGGCATCATCTTCATCATCATGCTCAATACCAGATCGGCGCCATCTGCGGAGCTCCAGGGACGACTGCGTTTGGTTTCTGGGCTTCGAACGAGGGCCCGACCGATCAATCGTGGCCCTTTTCAAATCCCGTTTTCTTTGAACACAAATTACAACATAAGACAAAGATACTGACATTCAAACAAACATTACGAAAACAAATCTGCAACAATCAAAACGCGTTCAGCGTACCAATATAAATAAAATGTATTCATTTTATTATTTCTCATAAATCAAACAAGACAATTATTCAAGGATTGATGATTCTTACAACTTTGGGGGGGACAGGTAAATGAATACAACAAATGTGACCAGACATTTGCGGTTGTAAAACAAAGCGGTCTGAACGTTTGGCAAAGTGCCTTCTCGTCTCCTTTGTACTTCGGCTCGAGTTTGCTGTCGGTCGCGACGGCCTTTTCAAAACACGCGGCCGTTCCTTCCTCAGATTCTGTCACACTGTGGCTTCCTTCCTTCCTTCGGTAACCCTTGAAGAAACACTTTGACACTCTCTGCCTTCTTTCTTCTTTCTTCCCTGACAACAAAAAAATCAAGAGCGCAAAAGAATGCCTTTCTTCTCCAGGATGCTAATTTCCATTCTAATTGCGTCAAAGCCCTTTTTTTCTTTCACCCCCCTTCACATGTGCGACGCATGTACGTGTGAGGGTGTTGATTAGACGGTGTATAAATACAGCATGGAGGATTTTTATGCTCATTAGCCTTTAAACCTGCCTCACGTCAGCTGGCCTCTCTAATTAGCATCTCTTCTTTTTTTTTTTTTTTTGTCGACAGTTGAGGATGGCGCGAGCTGAATTAGCCGCGTGAATCCCACTTTTTTTTTTTTTTTTCTCTCTTCTTCTCCTCACTCGGCGTCGGCTTGCCGCGTCGGCGAGTTGGCCGCCACTCCGCCGCCGTCTTCTGGAGTCTCGCCGAGTCTCGCCGTCTTCGTCGTCCGTCCATCTGCTTGCCTCATCTGCGTTTTCTTTCCCCAATTAGCGAGAAAAATTCACCACGGTCCGCCTCGTCCGTCGTTCTTCCATTAGGAACCCGAGGGACGTAATATTAGGTACCGAGGATCGACCCGTTATCAGCCGGGCTGATGATCAGCGCCGATATTCTACATCGGCCTCATTCACTACTAATAATCAGTATCGGCCTTGAAAAAAAATCATCTGCCTTTGTTAGGCGCCTGAGAGCTGTTCCTAATATTTTGGTGGCTTCCGGAAAGTATTCACGACGCTTGACCTTTTCCACATTTTCTGATGTTCCAGCCTTATTCCAAAATGGATTGATTTCATTTTCCCATCAAACCACATCATGACAACATGACATTTTTTTTTAACTTGTCTTTTGAGATTTTTCCTATTTATTCATTTGTATCAATAATATAATGTCCATCCGGTGCACCCAGAAAGTCCAGTGGTGCCTTGAAATGAAATCAATCCAATCCTGCCTCCCAAAAAACAACCAAAATGTTTGTAATGTGTCTTTTAAAGAGAAGAATAGGACTCTAGAATATTGCACCTTATAAAAACACACGGTAATGACAAAATGAAATAAAAATGTAAAGCATTAAACCGTTTTTGTCACGCTTTAGTTTAATTCAGTGAACTGCTCCTTCTGGCCACCTGGGGGCAGTAAAATGCAGACATGCAGCGATGCAACGTCTTATTCCTAAGTAAGCCGCTGCAATATTAGTCATTCTTCGCAGAGGATAAAGCATATATGCCTGTGAGTATTGTTATAATTTCAGTCTACGTGTTGCTGCACAGTTTGTGTTCAAATAGCCGCTGCTTAAAGTGTGTTAACGCTGCAACATTGATGCGAGTTTTGTAAGTTTTGCATCTGGAGCATTTCCCATGATGTGTTGGCATCAAGCTCGCGGAGGCGAGTGGTTGATTGATGCACTTTTTCCACATTTTATCTTATAGCCTTATTCCAAAATGGATTCTAATTTCCCCCCCCCCTCAAAATTCTGAAAGTTTCCCCACATTTTGTTATGTTACAGCAAATGGATTAAATTCATGATGTTGTTGATTCGGTGTTTGGGTCGCAATTTCGTCCGTGGCTTCATCACTTTTTGCGTCTGTTTTCAAACAGCGAGCATAAACGTCACCGGCAGAAGACAATTACGAACAATTATGCTCATCCAGGCCTAAACAAATCTCTTTGTCTGAGCGCGACGGCGACAAATGAGAGCAAAAAACAAAAAAATTGGCGGCTGACCCTCCGTGGCGGCGGCTCGCCGACTGCGGCGGCTCACCTTGAAGGCACTCAAGCCGCAAATTGACACGCCGGGAGCTGGCCGGCTTTTAGACGTGCGAGCTCGCCTGCAGATATGCCGTCTGGAAATACAAAGAATAAATAAATAATGAAGACAAAAATATAAAGTAGCGCCGAGTGAAGTGGAGAATCAACTAAGAGGAGGAGGAAATAAGTTGAGCCCCACACACGTGCGCCCCGCTGGGTTGCCATGGCAACCGCCGCTTTCATCTGCCCGCGAGCCGTCTCGCCCCCGGCCGGACGGACGCCGACTTGACCCCGCGTGACTGCGTGACGACGCAGCGGAAATGTTGCAACTCAAAAAACGGCTCCATGAGTTCTGCACAAAACACAAACATCCCCAGAAACTTTTCGGATATTTTCATTTTGAAATGTTGCGTGTGGAATTTTGAGGAAGAAAAAAAAATAATACCATCCATTTTAGAACATTAAAAAATGTGACGCGGAAAACTTTGTCTGTATGTACCCTGAAATTCAGGCTGCCCGATATTTCGTTTAAGCATCGTCATGGCAATATGCGGCCCCTGGTTGGACATGCTAATAAGATTAGCACCGATGTTATGGTAAATTAAAACCCATCGAACAACACAAATGGAGCGGCCCACGATGTTGTATACTTAATTTTTTGTATGATTACTATTAATGAGGACACGGGAAACAATGACACATCTACATGTATTGCATCGCTCTTCAGAATGTGACGAACGAACGCATGAATGCATGTCGCTCCAGATGACACGGATGGGGGGGGGGGGGGGGGGGGGGTGCGAGAGTCACGGCATCGTTGAAGGGACAAACTTCAGGTGTACACGATCACGTGTTTTGATTCAACTTACGCACTCAAATGTAGAAATATGAATGCATTTGTTAAAATAACAGATTGATTCAAAAGCATGAAGACTGTTAGGAATGTGCTAATGACTACAGTACAACTGGGCATGATAAGAAATGATTTGAACTTCATCTCTGGCTGGACAATTTTTTTTCCCCGTCTCATATTTCCTGCGTAGCGCGGCACTAATTGAAACTCCCGAGAATACCGCCGTTACCTCTTTTGTCACGGCTTCCGCGGCGGGTGGAAATTAGCGGCGTGATGGCGCCTCCCGCCCGCGGCCTCCGTGGCGGCGGATGAAGGGTGAGCTTTCCTTTTTTTCCGCGTCGCCGACTCATTTTCCGATCTGCAAATTAATTAACCCGCGGAGAGGAAGCAGTTCAGGTGGCGACTCATCAGCGCACTTCCCCCGACGCCGTTGCGCCGCGCAAAATTGCCCGAGCCGCTTCCGCCGTTCGGCAATCTCGATTTAAAAAGGTCGCCACGGCGACGGCCATCGGCCGCTCGGCCACGGAGTTCTCCGGAAAGGAAGTGTCGCCTGAGGCGCCGCGCGGATACGCCGGGCCACGCTAATGAGCTGCAAGCAGCGCGGTAAAATGTTATTGATATCCCGTCATGTCGCGGCGCCACCGGACGGCGCGGATTGGAACGCAGGCCCAACAAACAAACGCCATCTCTGGAGGACCAATTACGGAGACATATTGTGCACTTTGTCGTCATAGCGATCCTGTGGCAAACTTTCGACAAAATACCCCACACGTAAAGGATTATAGCACCCTTTCCGCTCTGTTCGTTGTCTTGCTGAAGTTAGCCTGTTTTGAGGGGCCGCCCCCTCCACCTTTCGTGAACGTGATGCTCACTGGCGTAGCTGCTGCTGGCGGAAGCGGATTGTGTTTTCCCCGATGGGGGCAGCACTTCATCTGCAAGACAACCAAAAATGACACACTTTGCACCCCATTTCTTGTCTGGCTGAAATCAGGCTGGGTTTCTTTGCTTCCATCTCTTCTTGCTTGTTTCCTTCCTTCCTTGCCCACTCTTCATTTCTTCTTTCCTTCCTTCTGTCTTTCTCCCCTTTCTTTTTTCGTTCTTCCTTCCTTCATTCCTCTGTCCTATCCCTCCTTTTCTTGCTTTATATCCTTCCCCCCTTCTGTCATGCGGTCCTCCCTTGCTTTCATTCATTTTCCTTCCATCCTTCTTCCCGTCTGTCCTTATTTCTTTCATTCTTTTTTCATTCATTCTTCCCCTCATTCCCTTCTCTTCTTTTGTTGCATACTTCATTTCCTCTTTCTTTCTCCTTCCCTCTGTCCTTTCTTTCCTTCATTCCTTCCTCGCAACCTTCTTCCTCCCTTTTCGCCTTCCTTTCTCAGTCCACGGTACAGTCAGTGCCCAAGTTAAGATGAAGAGTCCTTTGCAATATATATATATATATATATATATATATATATATATATATATATATATATATATACACACAAATATATGACTGACTCTTAAATGTCATAACTGGTGAGCAACTGACTATTTGTGTCCAAGTTATCAAAAAGTCAATTTGACATCACGTGCCCTTAGAACACACGTGTCAAACTGGTGGCCCGGGGGCCAGATCCGGCCCGCCACATCATTTTATGTGGCCTGTGAAAGCAAATCAAAATTGCTGATGTTTTTGTTGTTCTGGTGTAATACCATTGAGATATTTGCAAGCATTTTTTTTTTTTACCAATTCCCCTTTGAAAAGAAATGTAATAGTTGAAAAACATGTATTATAGGCTTCTGATTTCAAAACTGGTTATTCATCAATGTGTTGTGCGTACTGTAATTACAGTATGTGAGGTCATTTATATTGGTCCACAGTCGTAGCGGTCGTCCGAGGGAAGTCATAACAGCGATGTGGCCCGTGACAAAAATGGGTTTGACACCCCTGCCTTAGAAGGTCTGAAACAATGGACAAACTTGCGTGCGTGCGTGCGAGGACGTCAGCAAAGGTGCAAATAAACGTAAGAAAGGGTCAAGCTACGATGCGAAAGCGGCGCCATTGATTTTCCTCCCCTGACTGTCGAGCCGATAAAAGAAGCTGAACAAAGACTCGGACGGAACACCCGCGGACTGCCGCCGCTCTCTCGCCGAGCCGGACCGTCGCGATAAAAGCCGCCCCCCCACCCCGAGCCCCCGATTGCCGCTGTGAGGCTAGCACTTACAGTAGGTCATCGCCGCGCTTTTGTTTGGGAGAGGAAAACATTTTGGAAATATGACAAATGGCCAGCACAGCGAGCCGCTACATGGGACCAGATAATGTTGTGGTGAAGCAGCATGTGACTCATCATCCAAGGTTTTTTTTTTTTTTTTTTTTAACTGTCACTCCCAACTACTGTGCCGTGGGAAATGATCCAACTTCACTTCATCTGTCCGAAAATGATTTCCTGACTAGAAATGATGTTTTTATTTGCTCCTCCTCTCACTTCAACATAGTTCCTTGGCCCCCAAGATGCCACAAGATGGCGCTCACGCAATATATTTATGAGGCACAAAAAAGCAAATTGGGGAGTTTTTCAGCTTTAACATTTTGTTGCATGAAGGGTTTTAATATTGAAGTGAGATATTCTACATTGACATTTAGAAAAGAAAATGACCTCATCTGTTCTATAGTTTAGAAGGCAAGCTGACAAGTCTGCATCGGAAGATACGCGGGTGTTTGTACTTTCTCGTCGCACGGGTCTGCCGTTTTTGCTCACCCGAACGGTCAACTTGATTGAATTAGCACCAGCTCGTTACAAATCCTTTTTCAAAACGCGTCTTCATTAAATAAAAACATGTCGGCTGTTAGCTAACAATCAGAAGCAATTAGGTGCTCGTAATTGTTGTCTGCGGGGGGGAGTCGGCCCATCTGCCAGACTCAAACAGGTGGCCCCCCGTTGCCGCGGTATTCTCGTGATTGATAGCGGACGCTAAACGACTCGCCGAATGGAGGCTGGGGAACGTCTGGGAAAATCCATTTTTTCAATACAATTTTTAAAAAAAATCCTCTTTATGATTTGCGAGCCGAAATTGGAATTGAGCATCAGATCCACTTGCAGCCGTCTATTGAACACAACAAACAGTCAAACGCAAATGCATATGAAAACACTCGCAAGGAGCACGGAGGAGACGCGAACAGCCGCTAACCCGACTCCCGCTCGGCCACGCCCTCTTTATGGCAAACCAACAAAAACATTCTGCTTTTTTCTTTTAAAATTGTTCTTGAAAAGAAATCTCACAGGCAGGTAAAAATTTCAAGGCTTGAGAAAAAAAATTGTACCTTAGGAGAATAGATTTTTCTTTTTCTTCAACTTTTCTACAAAAATGTGTTTTTTTTCAGAAAAAGAGCTTATTTTTGGACAAAACAAATTGTTTCGAAAAAAAAACTTTTTACAAAATCCTATTAAATGCATGACAAATTTATTTTCTAAAAGTAATCCAACATTTTTCCTTGTAAAAACTAAAATAGTTTTGAACACATTATTGATAAAAAAACCCAATTTCCTCCTGGAAAAAAAAAGATTTTAACTAAATCTGATTTAAAAAAATAAATAAATACTTGGGAAAACCTAAAATTGATGAAAAAAAATCTTCACTTTTGAAATAATTGGACTTAAAGACATGAGAAAACATTTCTATAAAAATGCATTTTTGTTCAGAAAAAATCTTGACTTTGACTTGACAAAACTTTTGAAAGCAAAATAACAAAATTACTTGACTGTATTTTCTCAATAGTACGATATCGTTTTTCTTTTTAAAATGATTTCTTTAACCAGGTTCTCATTTACATTATCATCTGCTCTTGTTCCAAAGTATTGGAACAGCGATGCCAATTCCTTCGTGGCTGCTGTGAACGGCAACATTTTGTGTTTGACATGGAAAGATGAGCCCGAGACGAGATGACCTTTACTTTGGTGTGTGATTACATCGGCGTTATCTGAGGCCAAGGCAGTCGTCGGCGAGGGCTAAGAAGCGGAAGAGCATTTTGTTTTGTTCGTTGACAGAGGAAGAGGAGGAGGTGGCGGATGGCTGGTGCCTGCTTGTTTGCGCTGAGTCAAGGCCAGACGCCGGCGACAAAAACGCGCTCGCCGACTGACTGATTTGATTGGAGGCGACACGGAGCCTCACCCGAGGCCGGCGAAGGCGTCAATAGCAAAGTTTGGCCCCAAAAAACAACACCAGTGCCACACCAGCAAAAGCATCAACATGTCTGGTTCATCTCATTGATCTTAATTCAATCTCCTGACAGCAGCACGGCGTGCTCGTGGTTAGTGCGGCTGCCTCACACTTCGGAGGTTCCGGGTTCAAATCTCAGTTCCAGTTTTGCTGTTTGGTGTTTTCTTTGCTTGGGTTTTTTTGTCCCACGTTCCAGAAACACGTTAGCTTCATTGAAGACTCAAAATTGTGTGCATGTGAAGGCATGTCGGTCTATTTGTACATTGCGATTAGCTGGCGACCAGTCCAGGGTGTTCCACCCCCCCGAGAGGACGAGCGGTCTGGTCCGTTTTGACTGTTTCTTCTTTGTTCCTTGAGCTAGACTGTTAGCATCGTTAGCGCAGAAATAAACATGGGTTGCTATGACAACAAAAAAACGTTTTTACAAAGCGTCCACAAGTTGGATTTCACCATCTGCACTTGTTTATTGAATGTATTTTTGAAAAAATTGGTGTTCCTGTTTCTTACATGCTCTTGGAGCTAGACAGTTAGCGCCGTTAGCTTAGCAGCCAAGCCTTGGATAAGGTCTTGTTGGTTTACGCCAGCTCCCTCTTCTTCCTCAACTTGTTCCTTGGGCACAAGTCACTCTCAACCAAATTGGAGGCGACAGAAGCATCCCCCCCCTGACTTCCCCCCCACCCCCCCCCCCCCCTGTCCCACACGACCCCCCCCCCCCCCTGTCCAAACACACAGGCATCATCACGCGCACGTCCCCCATCTTTTCCCGTCGCATCCAATCCGTCAGCCAACAGAGCGGCAGGAGATGACGGGTTCCGGGGTGATCAACTCCGCAAATAAACATGACAGCCACGAGGCGGTGTCACCCGGTACCCAGCCGCTTCTCGAGGAACCGCCAAGGTCCGCCTTACGTTTAAAACGGGATTTTTTGTTGTTGTTTTTTTTTTGTTCTCTGGAACGCTTGCGTCAAGAGGGGACAAGCGTTCTGCTCTTCGGGCTGGGAAATGTCAACACAGATCTTCTCGGAAAGGTTAGCCTGAGAGGAGGAAGAAGAAGGAGACTTAAATAGATAATTGCTCCTGCGAAACATCACATGCTCCATGCTAATATAATACATATCCTGTATGTGTATACTACTCACAAAACATTAGGCATAGTCGGCTTTTGTTGTGGATAAAGATGGCCAAACAAGCAAAAATAACCCAGACAGACGGGTAGTCTTCAGAGAGTCGTAATTTGTTCTTTGACTCAACACAGGCTTTGAGAAGTGCTCAGGACTCCAACAATTCTAGGAAGCACAAACGAATGTTGGAAGTGTGGGGACAAATCCAAACAATGAGGGGAGATATTCTCTTAAAAGCAAATCACATGTTCCCATAGAGTTACATCAACAGAGATGAATGTGAGTGTTTAAGACCAATTCAGGTAAAACATGCTGCGCCCGACTGCGGTGCAGTGCAATAGACCAAGAGAAGTGAGACTACCGTTGACCTGAACTAAAACCATGAAGAAATTGTTGCGTGTCGAGTTTGCGCTGTCAGATATTCTCAAATAGGTTTGTTTCCATTAAAAAAATAAAATAAAATGCATTCAGTGGAACCTGTGCTTGAGGAGGACAAATTGTGTTCATGTTGTCAATAGACTAGTAGCCACAAGGGGTTGAATGACATCACATTTTTTTGTAGTTAACGCTTGGGTGATGCTCGTCGAGTGGACTTAGACTCATCGACGACGTCATTGTTATTTTTGTGGACAAC